>NC_068948.1:27691607-27934283 GCF_026419915.1 Harpia harpyja
CTGTAGCAGACGTAGAGGCTTCTGTGGAGCTAATGAATATATGGCACTCCTAGAAGAAGTGCCCGTTAGTGCTGCTGCTTGCTCTGTTCACTCTTCTTAATGCATTTCCCTAAAGTTGCATCTGCTTTGAAATATAACTCTGGTTCTGCAGACTTCAGAAACACCAATTTTCCATAAAAACTTCCAGACGTGTTGCTTTCCACATAACTATAAAAGTGGCAACTGTGTCAGTGCTGAGGCTTTTGGTCCTCCCAACCCAAACAAGACTAGCAGCTTGTTGGGGCTACCATGGTGTCTGAGTGCTTGCAGAGGCAGCTGGACAAAGCAAGTTGAGCCTGGATTTTATATTTTTAGAATGGGTTGGAGTGTCCTGTCATTCAAGCCCAACACTGAACAGGCTGTGCTGCATATTTAAATAGTGACATTAATGTTGGCTGTGTTTTTTCAGAAATAAAACATGCAACTTTGCAAAAACAGCTAACATTTCCATGCTGTTCAAAAATGATCATGGAAATGTGTAGGAAATGGTATGTGTAGATCAGCGTGCTTATCTTGACAATGCTAGTAGGCTGCAGAACTGGAATAACCACATAAAGCTGTATCTGGTGCTTTTAGATATTCATGGAAGTTCCAAAACCATGCAAAAATGCAGTGAATTGCTTGTCTTGTGGAGTTGGTATGATGTTTTATTTACAGGAACTACAAGACACAGGAAAATGCATTTGTCACCCTGAAATTCTTCAGTCATTTCCACAGCTTAAGCACAGTCATCTTGAACCAGTTTATGCTTATATCTGTATCCTAGAAAAAAAAACCCAGTATAGATTAGAAACAACAGCAACAAAAAAAAAAATCTCCAGAACTGACTGCTCATTCTTCATGGCCTGTTCATGCAGCTGCAGGCAGTGACAAGGGAACTGTAGCTACAGGAACTGCAGCCAAAGTTGCTCAGTTGTGTGTGGTTGGGTTACAAATGGGAGCCGTCTGCTGGCAGTGGGTTCAGAATAGGCAGAAGCTGTGCCAGAGTGGCCCCACAGAGCCGTTTGCCCATTCTGCAGTGCAAAATGAGCTCATGAGGCTTTTTACTTGGAAGCAAATACCAGTGTAGGTGAGCCTTTACCAGTACAGTGTACATATGAGTTCAGGGATCAGGCCCACTCTTCCGAAGAGCCCTGTGTGTAAATCTGTACTACCTAGCATCAGCATCTCTTGCGTGCCTGTCATTGGAACTTGTGATAGGAAATAGCTGAATTAAATATGTAAGAGAGTGTAATGCTTGATGGCGTTAGTGACTTGCTTGCACATAGAGAGTTAGAGCCCTTTTGAAGCACCTGTTCCCTGCAAGTGCATGTGTTCCTTGTAGCAAAACATCAGCGTTAAGAGGCTGCTAGTGTGTTGTCAACAGTGCGCTTTATTATTTAACTCTTTTATAGAACCAAATTTAACATGTGAAGAAGATGAAGTTACAAAAGCTGGAGGGAACCAGAATCTATATGTTTCTAATCCTCAGGTATGAAAACTGCACTCTGTCTTAAACTTGTACTAAAGCTTTTGTGAAGCTTCTTCCCTACTTTGAGTGATTAATAGGTAATCTGCTAAAGGTTTATTTAACACAGTCAATATTTTCAGTAATGAGATGCCTTTACATTTTACTTTTTGGTGTTTTACAAAAAACAGTTAATATTTTAAAGCAATCAAAAGCAATAACAAAAGGCTGTTCCTCTGTGGTACAGTTTTCAAACCAAACAGATGGTCTGACTGTTATTAAGAGAAATGGAAACGTAATTTCCATGTTTATGAACTGCCATAACTAAACACTCTGCCTAATAGAAATTTCTCTGCTAATTCTGACAGACCAAAATTTGTTTAAAGGGTGATGAAAACTTAAAATGCAGGTTTGTTACTCAGACTTAAAACTCAGGCTATATTCCTTGCATATAGCAAAATGGTACAATTTAAATGTGGAGGACTACTTCAGACGTAGGTCTGTAAGATTTCTTAAAAAGGAATAACCCTAGGTAACTGTGAGTGACTTACCGTATAAAAATAACTGATGCTTTGATCTGTCAGGGCTCTTTGACACATTCAGCTGTAAATAGTGCTGTTGACTTCAGTGGGTATACTCCTGTATTTAAATTTCAGCTCAAATGCTGTGGTGAGCAAAGCCAGAGCTCTTTGCACGCTACAGCACTGAACCCTGCTCTAGCCTCTAATATATATTTTTTTACTGCTGTTACAAGGCCACATCTATTTTGTGATTTTAGGTTGATCATTTGGCAAGCAGGACGTCTGAACTTAATGTCTCAGAGAGCAGGACAAGAAGTGGAAAGATATTTCAAACCAGCACTGTTAGTACTGCTTTTTCTCTAGTTCTGTTCTTTCTATTTCTGTTCTTCTTTAAGCCTTTTTCTGTTCCAAGCAGTGAATAAAACTCTAAGCTTTAATACATTTCATGTTGACAGAATGAAATTCTCATCACTTCTAAAATTCCCATTAAATTCAACACATTTGGATTCTTAGTGTCTAAAAAAATTTGGTTCCAAAGAGTTAAAAGCTGAGTGTGGATGTTGTTAACACAGGTTGAGAAAGATTGATTAGGATTGATTTATATCTTCTTGATAATGTGTTTAGCCAAATTTCCCCTGGTTTAACCCATTGTTGGTAGGAGTGTGTGCCAGCAGAGATCCCCCAGACCAGTGTACAGTATGCTTGCTAATGATTTTGCTTGGAAAATAAAAGGCCAAAATTTTAACCTCAGCTCAATGGCTCACTAATACCAAGAAAAATCCGTTATTTCTTTGCTTAATCACATTGCAGCAGATAAATCTTGTAGTGGGCACTACTTGTGGGGAGCCAAATTCTTCCAGCCTTGCACAGGTGGATGGGAAGTTGTCTCCAGGGTGGAATTTGGCCTGTGAGGATGGCATTGGGGGCCCCCATCTGCCTGTTTCTGCTGCCTTTACCAACTCAGCTTGGTAGCCTCAGCTTTGTGAGGCTCTGGGGGGCCTTCACAAGACCTCAACATCTCTGTTACTTGTGAATGTTCAGGGTTACTGGTAGGTTCTTCTCAGAAAAAGCTGTGGGGTGAATACTACCATTCTAGTAAGTGCTCTTCATTTAGAGTCAGGAGGGGAAATTACATGTCTGCCAAGGAAAATCATACCCTTCCTGTCCCTGCTCAGAAAAGCGCTTCGTTAATTTTTAGTGCAGTAGTTGTGTTAAGGATTCATAATGTACAGCTCGATTGTTGCCAATAGTTTTCTCCTAAACTAATAGTTGCCTTATTTCTGTAAAGGCTGATGGAAATCAAGCTTGGGACCATGCAAAATTCATTCCTCAGCAGAATGTTCTAAAGAAATCCAGAAGAGAAATTGGTCTGTGTCTTAAAAATATCTGTGTATGAAAGCTGCATGCGAAAAGGGCTATCAGCTTGCAGCAAATTCATGAAGTGGAGATGTTAAATTCAGAGTATAGAACTAGTAGATTCAGTCTTTTTGTAAAGTACTGCTTACTGCCGAATACAATTTTTTTTACTTCCAACCCAGGGTCACATGCAGTATTTTTTATGTTGTTCACTGATGTGGGGGGGCGGGGGGATAGAACATCATTCTGTATGCTCGCTATCACTGTATCTTTCTTCTAAAAAAAGGTTTTGTTACTGGAACTTAATACTAGAATTTAAAGCACAGCAGAGCTAAAAAGCAGCTGTGCTTTTAAATGATCAAAAGCACTGCAGAGTTAAAGGCTAAATGTCATCATTTCACACATGTGCAAGTCAGAAATAATGGGATTAAACTCAGTAAGGCAAGCCTGTCTGGTGCTGAGCCCCCTCTCTCATTGGTACGGGGCACTTGGCTGTTGTGCAAAGCCCTCCTGGTGCCGCCTGGCTCTGCACTGTCTGGAGTTGGGGCCACTGTGTTGGGTCCCAGCTGCTCACGGAATTGGACTTCAGGTGTGTTGCCTCAGTGGAGGGAGAACAGCCTTCATTATGTTCTCTTGAAGCTGTGACACACAGGAGGTCCTGCCCTTACAGTATAAATACATCCCAGCCCTCCTTCAGTAATTTGGAGGGAGGGTCAATTCTGCCAGAAAAAATATACAGATGTTACTCCAGGCTTAGCACCTCTGGGCAGGGACCAGGTAATAGCGAGGTTGAGCCAGATGCTTGACATGCAGCTCTCGATGCATCACACAGCTGTCTTGTTCGGGGTGGGCTTTTTCCATGTTAAACTTGCTAATGCTACGGAGCAAGCCATGGTCTGTGCTGTGTGGCAACCTGTAATGCAGTATTTATTTTCCCTTGGCAGGTTCATCAGTTTGAGCTCTCATCTAGTCAAGATGTGCTGCCAAAAAGGAGAAAGATCAGTGAACCAAAGGAGCAGTTTTAGATAGCCATCTCCCCTGCTGTTTGTTTATAGAGTTCTTCTCCGTACCACTTCCATTTTGTTGTTTAATGTGAATGTTCATATTTAAATATCTTTCGGGGATCTTTTCTGTTCTATTTGTAGTCAAAATGGAGGGTATTTTAAGGAAAGAAAATCTGTCAAGAAGCCCAGCTGAAGCAATCAGAACTTATTTTTTATAGGAGGTCACACCCCATCAGGAAAGAGAGAAGGTACCTGACTACTGATGTAATTGAGAAAATTTCTGTTAACAAAGGTGACTTGGGAGGTTTGGACTCCCTGCTTATAGTGTTTTTAAATCCTGATGGTGATTGTGTAATGTTCATTACCCACAACACAAGGTTTCATCAGTAACTTTGGGCTGTATTTCAAAGCTGAGGAACTCCTTGTGCATAACCTGCCTTATGGGGCACAAAACCCCTCAAGTCTTGGGTTAATTTCTAGAGCTTTACATGGCAGGTTGAGGAGGGCTCTGTTGTCAGTTACAGCAGTATTACATTTTTTGCTTTTACTACTGGGACAGTTAGGGGGGCTTGATTCTTTGCATTTCTTCCAGACTGAAGGCAGCAGACCAGTTTGTAAAAAAACAAACATTCTTCATACCTTGAATTACATATTTCATGCCAGAACACAGGAATTTCTGTACAGCTGTGATAAAACATATCTAATTACAAAGTCTTAATCTGTGACAGGCATCTATTATAACGGCATGAGATTATTTGAAGAACCCACATGTACTTAAAATGATTAATTGCAGAAGTTGGACATGGCGCCATTTCTTTTTCTAACAAAAAAATGTTAATTTTTCCTGGGCTGTGAATGAATTGGACTGAAGCTGTTTCTGCATGGCGAAGAGCTGCTGCTGTCTTTAGGTAGGAATAGCTAAACATTTCTTGACATTTTTGACTTCTAACTTAAGAATGTCTTTTTATCATTCCTCAGTTAAAACAATGTTAACATTTAGTTGCTGTGTATTTCTTTACCGCGTGGATTGGCATGCATACGTTTGGGGGCTTTAATGAAATGCGGGTAATACTTGGGAGCTCTAGCTCTGTAGGCTGCGGCTCCTTGGTCTTGTTCCAGCTGCTGGTTCTCTGGGGCTGACCCTGTATGGGATGATCAGAGCAGGGGTGTGTGGGCAGCAGGTCGGAGCGAGGCAAGAGTGAATTTGGCAAAAAAAGTTGAAACAGGGTTTGTTGGTGGAAGCAGCTGTGCGGGGCAGGCACTTGCTGAGGGTGCGCGTTTCTCTTGGGATCATCGCACTGAACCGGATCCCTGGGATTTAATTGGTGAGGACTGCTGGTGCCTTGGGCTGGTTTGATGAGGTTGGCTGCATGACTGTTGATTAATGCATTTATTTCTGTAGGCTGAGAGAGTTGGGGTTGTTCAGCCTGGAGAAGAGAAGCTTCTGGGGAGACTTTAGAGCAGCCTGCCAGTACCTAAAGGGGCCCTAGAAAGGGGCTGGAGAGGGACTTTTTACAAGGGCATGTAGTGACAGAACAAGGGGTAATGGCTTTACACTGAAAGAGGGTAGATTTATATTAGATGTAAGGAAGAAATGTTTTACAATGAGGGTGGTGAGGCACTGGAGCAGGCTGCCCACACAGGTTGTGGATACCCCCTCCCTTGCAGTGTTCAAGGCCAGGCTGGATGGGGCTCTGAGCAGCCTGCTTTAGTGGAAGGTGCCCCCTCCGCCATGGCAGGGGGGATGGAACTCGATGATCTTTAAGGTTCTTTCACCCCAAACCGTTCTGCGACTCCACAGCCGAGAGCTGCCCCGTCCTGCCGCCCCCTCGCCCGGCTCCGCGTGCAAAGCGGTGGGGTGCGGGGGGGGTCGGAGCCGGCAGCCCCCCCGCTCGCGCCGCCTTCCTCCCCAGGAGGAGGAGGGGCGGTCCCACCCCCGGCCGCGCTCATTGGAGGCTGCCGGCCGGGCGGGCTCCCATTCGCCGTCGCCGCGGGCCGGGCGGAGTTCCCGGAGCGGAGGAAGCCGCCGGGGCCGGCAGGAAGCTTTTCCTCTCCGTGGCCCCGAAGTTCGATCGCAGGGGGAGGAGCGGGGGCGGTTTGGGAAGGACCCGCCGGGCAGGGGTAAGGTCGGGGGAAACATGAACCAAAACAAGGGCTTTGTTTCTCATCCCTGAAATTCTGTGGGGGGGAGGGGGGCGAGGGCATGGCCATGTTTCCCCCCCCGCTTGCTGTTTTTGCACATTTCGCAGGGAAAAAGTTGTGGGATCTTGTTACTAGTGCGTGGGGTGTGGGGTGCTCGCGGGAGGTTCGGGGTTGGCAGCGTGGGAGCGCGAACCCGAGTGTGCAGCTTGTTATAACGTCCGTGAAAAGGCGAGTGTCACCCGCGAGCGGGTCGCCCCGGGGGGAGGTGGGAAAGAGCCGTGCCAAGGCAGGCGCTGCTTCTGCATCGCCCTGGGACCGAGCCGGGTGTCCCACGTCCCGTGTGGGTGCGGGACCTCGTCTCTGTTGTGAGCACACGGTCGGGAGGTCCCTTGGGTGCAAGGACTCGGCTGTGGCTCAGATCTGCCTTGCTCTCCTTTGAATGTACATTCATCTCCTCCAGCGTCTCAGGCAACGAACGAACAGCCGCTCACTATCAGTGACTCTTGTACAGCCATCCTGGGAAGGGTGAGCTGAAAATTCCTGGGTAGAAGGGACGAGTGTCCCTTGTCCTTGTCTGTGCCTCCCTGGAGCCTGGGTTTTGGGGCTTGGAGCTTAGCGCTGTTGCAGTCCATAGAAACAGGGCAGACCTCTGTTCTCTGTGTGCCCAGCCGGAGAGGGAGATGACGACGCTAACGCACCGAGGACGGCGTGCTGAGGCAGGAAGGAACTCTGACAAGAAGCCTGACAGTGAGGAAGATGCGGCTGCAGACAGAGACCTGAATGACGATGATCCTGGCGACTTCAAAGATATCCACCTCACGCTCATGGAGGAGGTGTTGCTCCTGGGGCTGAAGGACAAGGAGGTAAGGCAGGTGTCTGCGACGGCTGCATGTGCAGCAGTGGCAGCACTGCCTTGGTGTACCTGGAGGTGAGGTTCTGAGTGTGCAGCAGAAGCGACCGTACGAGTTCCTCTGAATCCTGTTCAACAAAGCCTGCCTGCTTAGTGCAAACCACCTTCATCTGTAGCTTAAACTGAGCTGTGGTGATTGCTTGCAAGTGCTGTCCCACCAGCTCTGCCACAGGGACTGTAAGAAGCAGCTGGAGGCGAGGGGTGCCTTATGGTATTGCACAACTGCCACTTGCAGAAAAATGGTGGGTTTGTTCTTTGCCGAGGTCAAAGACGTGTAGTAAAAGGAGCCTCACCTTGTGCATCAGATGGTAAATGTCCTCTTCCCTAGCCCAAGTGCACTTTCCTATCCAATACACAGGGACACTCTGAGCACTGTTTCTACTTTGTTAAAAATTGGTGTGAAAAATGGCAGGGGCACGTTCTGAGAGAAGAGGGCAAGGTGAGAGAAGGCAGCTGGACTGGGGGTTGAAAGCAGGTGCAGGATGGGTCTGAACACAGCAATGGCAAAGGAGGTAGGAGGCATGTCTCTTTTTTCAGGCTGGTAATTTCCTTAGCCAGGTGGGAATGGCGTCATGCAGCTCCAGGCTTGAGGGGATTGGGGCTGGATGGGAATCTCTGCTGGGCACTCGTCTTACCCATGTGTGCTGGTTTAATGGCTTTCCTTGGCAGCAGTGGACGAACTTCACAGCCGGTTATATTCAGGGGGTTGTTCTCTGCTGGAAAGGGACCCTGGTCAAATGGAATTGTTTTGTGCTTATCAGCCAGTAGGAACTTGTTTCTCAACTCTGCCTAGAACGAGCTGGGGGGAAGGGAGAAGACATCTTGTGTTGAGTTCTCTGAGCTGCTTGGCTCTTATCTACTGTGTCGGCATGCCTTTTCTTCTTTAGTGCATGCATCATCTTGATCTCTTTGGGGGAATCTGATGCTGCTATTCCTGTCAAGCAGATGGGGAAATCTAGACCAGGGAGAGCTAACCAGTTGCCCAAGGTGCTTCTTGGGATGATAATGGGAGAGGAGAGCCTTAAACACAGGTTTTTCAGCTCCAGGAGCATTCTTCCTCTGAGCCTGTCTCCCACCCTAAGGAAAGGAGATGCTGTGGTTGTCAAAGCTGTGGTAGATGGGCCACCTTCTCTTTATCTGTTTCTCTGGGTTGAAATTAAGCCCCTGTGAGGTGCCTGAACTTTTTTTTCCATTGTGCCCTGCTACTGCTGAGTTAGTCTGAGCTGGTGCCTTGCTCTCACATAGACCTGCTCAGGCCATGGCTTCTGACGTGGACCACACTCACAGATCCAGCAGGGAAGAGCTGTGGGTTGTGTGAGTTACAGAGGCTTGTAGCTGTCCTGTTTAACAAACCCAGATAAGATCTAAGACTTGCTGAGCTGAATAGGAAGTAACAGGAGAGCAGGGCTGTAAAGACAACATCATGCAAATAATTTTGGAGCAAATATTTGAGAGCAGCCTAGGAGCGTGGGATGGTCTGCTTTCTTCCTGGGCTATGTTTAGCGTTCTTGGCTTGGTTAATGTATTCCTGGGAATGGTCCTTCAGTCACCTGGAAGTTATGAGAGCACAACACATGTGAAGAAAACTTGCCACACTTTCCTCCCCCCACCCCCGCCTCCCCATTCTGTCCTTCCATGTTCCTCCATCTCAAAAGGAACACCAGAGGCAGCAGTAGCCTGGCTGTGAGCTGGGCTCCCAGGTATTGGGTTTTCCCAGCCCTGTTGTTCACTCATGGTTTGATGATTGGGGAAAAAAAACCAAGACAATTTTAGCCAAATCCAATGAGGTCACACTGTAATTTCATTATTTTAAGTACCAGCCTGTCCCCCTAGCAGAAACTGGCTGCACACCAGCCTGGCTTTTGTAACCAGTCTGATTCCAGAAGCTGAAAGTAACCCAGGAGCTTTCGACTTGTTTGATTTCAGAGCTCTTAAAATTTTCTAGGGGTAACTTGCCTTCCAGCCCAGTAAATTGAAACTTTCGGCCACCTCCACACCCTTTTCTGGAGAACGTGTTCGTAAAGGGCGAGTGCAAAAAACCGTGTGTCTCCTATGGACAGAAATCAGCAGGACAGGGATGAAAGGTTGCTTTGTCTTTCCTCACAAGGAAATGAAGAAAGCAAATAAAGATTTTCATTTCTTTTATGGTTCTCTGCTATGCAAGCTGAGCAACCCGGTATCCAGATGCACTGTATAAACAGATACGCTGGGGACAAGAGTTGACCCGTACAGACTGTAAAAACTTCCATGTAGGAGGGCTACATATTCTCAGCCTTTTTTCCTTAGGAACAGGGTGTGTTAGGTTGCTTTGTCTGGAGTCTCCTGGTAGCTTTTAGACCTGCCCTTTCTCTCCTCCTACCCACTCCCTCCAGAGAAAAAGAGCAACGAAAAGGGAGTTACGAATGGGCCGTAGTGTTTCTGGTGTATTGGCGTCCCCCTGCAAACAAGCACATTGTGACTTTGCATCCTGCTTGGCTCACCCTTCCCTTGGGCCCATCTCAAACACCAGTGCCTGCCCCATTCCCAGCCCTGCTGCCTGCCTGGACAAGCCTCTCCTTGCAGCCCTGCCTGCTGTCTGCTTGCCCTGAAATCCAAGGACTGCTGCCCTGCGTCTGTGCCACAATGCAGCAGTCATCGGGCTGGAACAACCGGGCTTTGTTCTAATCAAGGGATAAAAGACGAGTGGAAGAAGGGAATGGAGAGGTCGACTAGGCTGTCCCATTGCTTCAAGCCAAGGTTATCTCTCTCCTGAGAAGCATCAGTTGAACGTTCTTAAACCTCAAGGGGCAGAGACTTCCCTTCCCTGCCCCCTCCCTCCATTCCTGGAGCCCTCCTCATTCCTGGGCTTTCTTGTCCAGATGGTTATTTCTTTCTGGTGCCAGCTCCAATCTCTCTGGCTACAATTTTAGCCCAGGATTCTGTCCCATGCACAGTGGAAGTGGGAACTGGCCATTCCCTTCCATTCTGCTGTTGCCTTTTATGTGTCTGACCCCCCTTACCCTATTCTCCCTCTGTCTTCTCTTCCCTGGACTGAAAACCCTGATTCAATTGCTGGTTCCTTGTGGGTCATATTTTCCAGACCTCTGCACCTTCCTGTTGCTTTGCTGAATGCCTTAACAATTTTGGAGCTTGCACTTCTTGGGTTGAGGACCCTGTCCCATGGCAGGCTCAGAGAACAGGGCTTGGGGCCAGGTGTGGAATGTGCCAAGTCCAAGCAGATCTGGTCGGCAGCAGTCCTAGTGCTGCACTGCTGGTGGGACCCAAACTGCTGCACCCCAGTCCCAAGGTGCCCGCTCTGGGGGGGAGAGGTGGGATGTATTTTCTTGTCCTTCATCCCTGACTGGAAATCTCTTGCAGAAGTCTGCAGGCAGATTTGAGCGAGGGACTGGGGAAGCTCTTGTGCCCTGTGGTGGGAACAGGGGCTTGCTGCAGCCTGTGCCCTGTGGGATGGTGCTGTGGGTAGCAGGGAAACTCTTCTTCACAGTACTGATGAGCGATTTTTTCGTACAGCTAATTACTCTCAGGGCATGCCTAGAGCTAGCGGGGGCTTCTTCAAGGAGAAGAGCAGATTTTGCCTCCTGTTTCCCCTGGGCATGTCTGCAGCAGGCGCTGTGGCAGGGCAGAGCAGAGCTCATGTCGCTGGTTGCAGCCTCACAGCAGCAGCAATGTCCTGTGGCCAGGGGCTTGCCAGGGGAAAAGGCCCCACTTTTCTCATTTTCGTTCGGATTTTTTACAATCCAGGGTTGGGTGCAGCTGTCTGGCCAGTGCTGGGGTGTGCTGGGTGGTTGTGGGTGCAGTGGGAAAGGCACAACCTGAATTGCTCAATGTTTACAGGGAGGTTTTGGGCAGGGAGGGGGTTAGTTGGGGCTGCCAGGCACTTTTCACCTGGTGGGGAAAGTCCTTTTCTCCCTTTGGCCTGGGAGGCAGAGCTGTTAACGGGAGTTAGGAGAGTCACCTGGGCAGGGCCAGAGCTGTCCAGGAGGGGTGGAGGGCTCAGTAGAGTTCCCCTTCCCATCTCTCTTCTCCCCTTTCCGTCCATCCTCTCTCCAAGGGCTACACCTCCTTCTGGAATGACTGCATCTCTTCAGGCCTGCGAGGTGGTATTCTCATTGAGCTGGCTCTGCGCGGCCGGATCCGCCTGGAGCCGCTCTCCATCAGGAAGAAGAGACTGCTGGAGAGGAAGGTGAAGGTGCTGCAGGAGCTGGGCTGGGGGCCTGATGGGCTTCGGGGCTCTCTCCACCCCAGCTGAGCTTTCTGGCAGTGAGCTTTGCTGAAGCAGCGCTGCACGCCAGGGCTGGCGCCATTCCTTCAGGAAGGGAGCAGTAGGTCTGCATCCAGCCTTACACCATGTTTCCACTTTGTCCTTCCAGGTGCTCTTGAAGTCAGACGCGCCAACTGGTGATGTCTTGCTGGATGAGACCCTCCGACACATCAAGGCCACGGAGTCTGCAGAAACGGTGCAGACCTGGATAGAGCTGCTCACTGGTAGGGCCAGTTAGAGACGCCATCTCCCCAGCTCCCTCAGGGCCTGTCCCTGCCACCTGTCCCCTCTCCATGGCTTGGTCATCCCCTCGCTTCACTGGAGATGGGCAGGATACAGACGGCAGAATAGGGGAAGGCTGAATGTAGGGGCAGAGAGTGGTTTTCTGGGTCTTTTTTGTTGGGAACTTGGTGGAACACTTGGACCTCACTCCCCATTGCCTCTTTCTTCATGCTGAGTCTTCACTGAGTCTAGGGTCCAAGGTCCTGGATAGAAGGGGCTTTCCAAAGGGATCTGCCCCAGGCTGCTGTGCCTTGTGGCCACTGAGAGCTTTGCCAGCTTGGACTGATGGGAGAAGCGGGTCAGAGTCAGGCCAAGGGGAGGAAGAGGGTTCTTGCAGCAGGGACTGGTGTCTGTGAGAGCACAGATGGTCCTGGGCTGGAAGCAGCCTGGGTGCTGGGGTTGGGTGGCAAAGCTGTCGCTGCCCCAGCGTTGAACGGGGTCTCCTCTCCTGCAGGGGAGACCTGGAACCCCTTCAAGCTGCAGTACCAGCTGAGGAACGTGCGTGAGCGCATCGCCAAGGCGCTGGTGGAGAAGGGCATCCTCACCACGGAGAAGCAGAACTTCCTGCTCTTCGACATGACCACCCACCCTGTCAGCAATGCCACCGAGAAGCAGCGCTTGGTGAAGAAGCTCCAGGAGAGCATGCTGGAGCGGTGGGTGAACGACCCCCACCGCATGGAACGCAGGACTCTGGCTCTCCTCGTGTTGGCCCACTCCTCAGATGTACTGGAAAACGTTTTCGCCAGCCTGGCAGATGACAAGTACGATGTGGCAATGAACAGGACCAAGGACCTCCTCGATATGGACCCTGAGGTGGAAGCTGCCAAAGCCAGGGGCGCAGAGATGATCTGGGCTGTCCTGGCAGCCTTCAATAAGTCCTAAAAAGCCCCTGAACCCCCCAAACCAGCTGGGTGGCCTTACCCCCTCGATGTGAGGCCAGGGGTATATGCGCATGGAGTTCCTGCAGCAGCGGGTGGGCTCAGGTTGGGGGGACGAGGAGGTTTTGCTCTCCCGCCTGGACAGGGTTGGGAGAGTGAGAGTCCACCTGTGTGGGCAGGTCTTGCACTCCTCCAAAAACTGGTGCCTCTGGGGAGAGGTGGCTGTGCTTCTTCGCTCCCCTTCCAGTGCTCCTTGCCCATGGGCTTCCTTCTCAGGCCAGTGCAGAGCTGGGAGGTGGCAGAGCTCAGCTCTGCCTCTGCGTGCGGGAATCAAGCCACTCGGGCCAAACCCCAGCAGAAATGCTCCCCGTGCACGGGCTTGTCTGGCTATCTCTATGGCTCCCTGTTCCACGCACAGGTCTTGCTTCTGAGCTGCCTGGGCAGTGCAGATTCCCCTATGGAGCACGCTGATGTCCTCCTGGGGCATGGTACATGGTACGGCCAGGAGAGCAGGCAGGGGGCTGGTTCAGAGGGGTCTGGCAGCTGGGACCACCCCATGCTGGGCTGGCACAGGGCAGCCCAAAGCCCTCGGTGCATGTTGCCATTGAGGAGCAGCTCTGCAAAGAGCATGGAGCCCTGCCCTGGGCTGTGCCCTGTCACACACCTGCTCTTTCTAGTAAGAGGAGAAGTTAAACTGTGAAATTTTTTTTTTTTTCATTCTCCCTCTCCCTTCCCCCACCACTTTAATCTCCTGTAGTTCATTTAAATGTTATTTCTCTACAGCTCAAGGGAGTCCTGGGTATTTAAATCTGTCCTCCGTAGTTGCAGTGGGTTCAGCTGCCCGTTCTGGTAACAGGGTTTGCATCTGAAGGGGCTCTGGTGTGGCAGAGGGGGTCCTCCGGGTTCCCAGAGGTGCTGGTGGCACTTGCATTATGAACTTGCCGGGTGGTCTCAGCTGCTGCTGCCTGCCTGCACCCAGCCGGGGGTCTGCAGGCAGCCGGGCTGGGTGCCATCTCCCGTCCCGCTTCCTGTGCGGCCTGGGCCTGGGGGGCACCGGCCAGGTGCCATCACCCCGGGATCCATTTGCCTCCCCGCGGGCCCGTCCCCTCCCGGCCCTTCGTCTGCCTCGGCTGCCCGAGGGCTGTCCCTTTGCATCTGGATGCTGCCAGCGGGTCCCCAAAACCCGTGGGTGGGGGAGGGGGTCCTCCTCGCACAGGCGTCTCTCCCCGCCCCCCCCGCGACGGGGCCGGAGCGGTGTGCTCCCGGGGGTCACAAGCGCACACGCAGCCGCCACCCCCACGCCCCCCGCCGCCCCATCCCCACCTCCACCGCCCCCCGTCTCCCGGGCCCTGCACGGGTGGTTTCGCGCTGCGGTGGGTGCCGGACCCCCCCGGCGGCTCCTCCAGCCCCGGCAACGCTGGGGGTGGTGGGCCGCGGCGGCCCCGACTCCCCGGGAGAAGGGGGAGGGCTGGGGCCGTGTGGGGGCGCCCCCGGCCCCGCCTCCCGCTCTCGCGCGCGGAGGGCGCCGCGCTGGGCCGGGCCCGGGCCCTCTGCCCCGCCCACGTGGTGCTGCCTCACTTCCCATTGGCCAGTGGCCTCTCCAGCCAGGGCGGCCCCGCCCCGTCACTGTCCCCGCCCTCGCGGGCGCTGGTTGGTCGGGTATGACGTCACCGCGGCCGCCTCCCTATGCCCATTGGGCAGCGCGCCTGTCCGTCAGGCAGCTGAGGCGTTAGGGGGCGGTGGCGGCCATTTTGGAGCAGAGCGCGCGGCTGGGCGGAGCGGAGGCAGCGCGGGGCGCGGAGGGAGCGCGGAGGACACCCCACACACACCTCGCTATGGCAGCCACGCTCGGTACCGGCGCCCGCGCGGAGGAGACCGGGCAGGAGAAACAGGTGGGGAACCCCGGGGCTGGCCCGGCCGGCTCCCATTGGCTCGGCTGCACTTCGCTCTTCACGGTCCTGTGCGCGGATTGGTTGGTTCTGTTGTCCGTCTGATGAATGCTAGTCTCTCATTGGCTGCGGGGTTGATGTGGGTTGGACTTCCGGCAGGCCTGGTGGGATAGCTCGGTTTCGATGGCGGCGTGGGGGGTGCGTGGGGTCTTGTGCGATACTGGGGGTGGGGGGGCACTGGTGGGAGGGGGCTGTGGGATGGAGGGTGCTGGGGAGCGCTGGGTGAGAGGGGGCTTGTGGGTGCTGGGGAGTATTGGGATGGGAGGGGGGCTGGGGGGTCCTGGGGAGCGCTGGGGCGCGAAGGGGAGCTGGGGGGTGCGGGAGTTGTGCCCCGCTGCCGAGGGGCCGGGCCCGGCTGCGGGTGGGGGGGAGGCCGCCCCATCAGCAGCTGGCTGAGGTCCTTTCGCGCAGGGGCATGCCGGGGTGCCGCAGTCCCGTGTCCTCCCCCCGAAAACCGTCGTTGGCTTTAGCCCCGCGCCCCCCCCCCAGGTTCCCCCCCGGGACCAGCGCGGGGGCTGAGCGGACGAGTGATGAGCCCTGGCTGCGGCTTGTCGGGTGACCCGGTGGGACAGAGCTGCCTGCAGGTATGGGGGGATCCGGGCTGGCGTCAAACAGCGGGGCTGGGCAGCGGTTCCAGGCGGCCCAAGCGGCTGCTGCGTCCCCGGGCGCGAGCCTGAGCCCCCCACGGGGCAGTCGGACCCCTCCAGGGCACAGGCAGAGCTGCTGCCCTCCCGTGCTGCCGGCCACCTTCAGCCATCCCGCTGTGGCCAGTGTGGCCTAGCTCGGACGTCACAGCAGGAGAAGCTTTTTCCACTTCCCTGGCATTAGTTTAGCTCTGGGGGTGGGCATAGGAAGGAAGCAGACGTACTGCCTTTTAGGCACCGAGAGAAGGTGGTGGGCACTTTCCTGTGGTGGAGGGACATGGTGGGAGGCACTGCTGTGGGCGGCCCCATGATCTGCTGGCAGGTGTTAAGGATGTTGGCAAGGCGTTTGCTCTGCTGAGTGCCACAGAAGAAGTGGTGCCTACGAGGTGGGCGAGCAGTGGGGTGCAGTGGCACACACCAGACGGTGTGGGAGAGATGCGGTGATGGGAGCCAGTGGTGTTTGCAGCCAGGCAGGGAGGAAGGAGGCTTGGAGATGAAGAACTGAGGTGATGGAAGGGCTGCAGGAGGCAAAGCTTTGGCTTCTGCTGCCAAAACCTGCCTCGACGCATCTGATGGGGTGCCTGGCTCTGTGGCAGGGCCAAGTGGTGTGCACTGGCCATGGCTCTTATTCCTGGGAGCTGTCATGGAGATGGGTAAGAAGAGCCGGGCTCCTTCAGGCCGTGTGTGTGGGCAAAGCCCTGCAGCATGCAGAAGCTGAAGATCGTGACGAGACCCTCGGCACCTTCCCCCGCCTTCGATCCCTGTGGACTCCCATGGACGGGGGTGTAAGGAGGAGCCTGCACGGTTGGGGCTCCAGGTGGGATGCACCAAGCCTGCGCATCACACTGCTGCTCCCAGCTCCAGTTGTCCCAGTTTTGACTGTCAGGAGCTGCCATTAACTCAGGTTTGCTTTGTTTTTTTGAGACGTAGCCGAGGAGCTGTTCCATGGCAGCTTTTGTACATGCTGTCTTGCAGCTTCTCAGGGAGCTGGCCCCCAGGGCCACAGCCACACTGCGAAGAGCTGCTCCCCTGGGTCCACACCAGTGGAAGATCACATTGGAAACGTCTTGCAGTGCCAGCAATGCTTTGCAGCCTGGGGGCTTGTGGGCTCCAGCTTGCTCTTGGCCACTTGGGAAGGGAAGTCCTGGCAGTCAAATTGCACAGGAGCACATCTCCTTAATGCCACCAGGCTGAGCTTCAGTGCCTTGTCCTTGGGGAGCCTGGGACTCCCATCCCCAGCCACCTCCACCCTGCATGATTGCCAGCTGCATCCTTCCAGCTTGCTGGTCCCATCCGATGCCAAGGGCTTTCCTACTTCACAGTTGCGGTGCGGGCTCGTGGTGGCAGTGTTCTGCCACACTTATTGCATGGAGCATGCCATCTCTGGTGGGCTGGGAGTGGTTCAGGGCCTCAGCACTGGGGAGAAGATGCACATGGCATCCATCGGTGCAGCCAGGCTGGCAGGAGCGGAGCTGCTGCTGCTGCCAAATCTGCCAAGAGCATCCCTGCTGGAAAGGGAGCAGTGATGAAAAACACCCCTTGCCAGCATCCTGGCAAAAAACAACTCGCACTCGTGCAGTGGCTTGGCCCCAGGTGGCTGCTGGTGGAGGTGGCCAGCAGTGACGCATTCCCGTTGGAGCTGGGCCAGTGGCTCGCCAGAATTTTGCCTTGCCGGGGGTGAGGTTCTCCAGGCCCTGCTGGGACCTTGACTCCTTCCCACCCCAGACCGAAGCTCCTGTCCCCAGGTCTGCAGCCCTTCCCTGGAGGGGAGAACGTGCCTCCCTGAAGAGAGAGGCTGGTGGTTGGGAAGCAGATCCCGAGCCCTGTACTGGGAACCCCCGCTTCGTTGCTCGGCTGATGCTACTTCAATAGCTGGGTTGGGGGGGTGTCTCAAAGCTCCTGCAGAGGGGACAGGCGACAACCAGGTTCTGGCACCTTATGCTGGAATCGGTCCCAGGCTTCCAGTGGGCTGGGTGGCTTCCCAGAACATCCTGAAACTCCTGTGGTTGTGAAAAAGGTGCTAAAATGCTGCTTTGCTGTCTGTGCAGGTTTCATTCCCGATAAACTGGTTTTGGAGGAGAAGGGTTTCTTCCATCTCAGCTGTACTGCAGTGGGGTGCAGCAAGGCTGAACCCTCCCAGCACCACAGTGCACTGCTGCAGCCCGTTGTGCTCTGGGCTGACATTTGCCAATGCTGGTCAACCTGTCGCTGGTCAGGGGAAGACGCTTGTCCAGCAGCGATTTGCGGTGATGTTTTAAGCCCAGTTTGCAAAGCCAAATGTCAGTGCAAGTGCCCATAGGGGCTTTCATCTGGGAAGGAGGCAGGGAGAGGGTCTCTGCCTGTTTCCACAGGTACTGCAGGTAAAAGCTCTTTTCTGGCTGGGAAGGTGTTCTCTGAGCGTGTCTGGGTTTTCCAGGGGACCACACCTTGCTCAGCAAGCCAGGTGCCAGAGTTTGGACATGCTGCCGAATATTGTGTTACAGCTTCACAGGTGCATGTTTTTTCTGTGGGGCTGAAAGGCTTTCCACCCCCCTCTCTGTTTTTCAGGACATGCAAGAGAAGGAAACCATCACCCCTGAGAGAGCAGAAGAGGCAAAACTAAAGGCCAAATACCCCAACCTAGGCCAGAAGCCTGGAGGCTCCGACTTCCTCATGAAGAGACTGCAGAAAGGGGTATTTATTTCTTAGCCATGGCTCATTCACATCCTCTCCTCCCTTAATGGCACAGGCAGCCAAGCTCCAACCAGGCCAGAGGAATCACACCAAAATTCCCCAGGCCAAAAAGTCTGTTGAACTCATGGGCCAGGCTCTTTTCAGTGCCTGTGCTGGATGTGGCACCCAGCGGGAACAAGCCCGAAGCAGCGAGGGCTGCTGTGGTCAAGCAAGAAGGGCTAGTGCCTGCTCAGAACCCAAAAGCTGCAGCCTCTTGGTTGGTTTTGCTCTGCGTATCTCCCCCAGAGGTGGATCCTACCCTGTCCTCCACACCCTGGCCCAAAACCTGGGGTCTAGAGGTGAAACGAGTGCATAAATCCCCCCCTGCCTCTGCTGTGCTCCCTGGGGTTCAGTGGGCCACTGAGATGCTGCGGACCTGAGTTTTTCTCTCTGGTCTGCACTTTGCCTGGTTTCTTCGCTGGTGCAAAAGGCACTGAGAATGCCAGTGAGTCAGCTGGTTGTATCTCCATCACTGGCACCAGCGTAAAAAGCCAATATTCTGACTGTGCTCCCTGGAAGTGTAATTAAATCCCTCTCTGAGAGCCATCTGTAGCCTGCTTGGGTTGTCACTGCTGGCTCTCCTCCTTGTGGAAGCTGGTGCAGAAAACATAAATTCCTCTTGAGCTGCTGGCAGCCAGTGGCCGCGTGCCTTCCCCAGCTCTGAACACATGGTGTCTCCCCGTCACACTGCTCGGGGTTTGGCTCTGTCCTGCTGCTTCCGTTTCAGCTTGTAATGACAGCTGTCCCCTCTGCCTGAGCAGCTGCCATGGGCGCTTGCTCTCACTGTTGATGTGATCACCGGGACTGTTATTTTAGGTACCGGCTCCTAAAACAAGCACAGAAAGGAGGGTTGTTTAATGGCTTGGCACTGAAGCGGGGCAGGGCTTTTTGTCAGGACTGGGCTCATTGGGGCCTGACAGTGCATCGGGGCAGAACTGGGCTCTTAAGAGCTCCTTGTGCCCAGCAAAGCCCTGACTGTAGCACCAGCACAAGCTCTGCTTTGGTGTTCAGCCTTTCCTACACCGCTGTGGGGGGAGAAGGAGCACAGAGTCCCATGGTGATGTGTGCGATAAGGGAATGAAATGCCCTTTGAACCCTAGGTCAGCGGTGCTGTGCAGCAGGGAGGTGTCCTCTGGCCACGTCTTCGCAGCCATTTCCATGCATCATTTCAGCTGCTGGGAGCCTGGGCAGTCCAGTGAAGGCCTTGGCACTGGCCAGGCTGTACTCCCTGGGGAGAAAATTGTGCCTCTGTCACACCAGCTCATCTGTTCACCAAACCAGAATAAACTGTATCAGCAAATGTCCCCTGGCTTTCCTACCGTAGCTGAGCCTCTGCCTGGAGGCATCTGCTGACGTGGCTGTGCCTATGTTCAGCTGTCTGGGGGTCTCTGGACCGGGATTGAATCCCTGTCACGCTGAGTGTGGTACAAGGGCAGAGCAGGAAAAACCTGGTCTTTACTCAGCAAGTGCCACGCCAAGCAGCAAAAGTTCACAGGCTACAAACATTCAAAGGTGGGTCAAAGGGAGAAAATGCACCCTGGTGTCTTGAGTCAGACAGGCAGCTGCTGTGGGGCAAAGCTTCTTCCAGCTGGGGCAGATCTGAGTCACTCTGGGTTTGTGTGTGGGTGCTAAAGGCCTTTTAAATTGGGCCAGGGTGCCTTGCTTGGATTTTCCCTTGCATAATGTTTTTGTGACCTGGTTTTGAGCAACCCTAGCAGCTCCTTAAAGGATCATATTTGTGGCCAGGTGTCTGTATCTCTGCTGTGTCCCTACACTCTTGCAAATCAGAGTAACCGAAACACCTCTCCCTCTTCCAGCAAAAATACTTCGATTCTGGTGACTACAACATGGCCAAGGCAAAGATGAAGAACAAGCAGTTGCCAAGTGCAGGGCCAGACAAGAACCTGGTGACAGGAGACCACATCCCCACGCCACAGGACCTCCCGCAGAGAAAATCCTCGCTTGTAACCAGCAAGCTGGCAGGGTAGCCTGTGCTCACAAGCTGGGTTTTTTCCTATTTCCTTTTTTTGTTTTGGCTAAATGGATTGAACTTCACTGTACCATAGGGATGGGAGCACCAGAATCCACATAGTTATTTGAGTATTTACAGCAAACACACGCTGAAACTGTGTTTCAGTGAGAGGCGAACAAGAGGTGTCTAGCCTGGGATGCACAGGCAGATTTGATTGGGCCATTCCTTTTAGCAAGTCAGTTTGCTGCCTTAATTTTCATGCTGTTTGAAACCATCCTCGCTTGCAGAGCTACTGAAGCACTGCTTCCTTGCCTGGAGAGTCAAGCAGCCCCAGGAGAAGCAGGAAAGTGCTCAGAGGAGTTGCTTGCGGTTTGCTTGGCACCGGTAGGAGAGGAGAGCTCAGAGCTGTGGCATGTGAATGCTTTTCAGGTGTTGGGTGTCTGCAGGGGAAGAACTGGCTGGGCAAAAGGTGTGATACATAATCTGGAAGTTTAAATAGGTGTGCACGTTAGAGCTTCTAAGTGAAGAAATTAGCTGATATGCAAAATATTACATGGCTGTGTTGCTGGGCTGAGCTGCCTGGGATCTGTCCCCTGCTTGCACAAAGCAGCTGAGCTCGCAGGAGGGGACGATGCATCTGATGGTTGCAGGAGAGGGGCCAGGCAGTGTTTGAAACAGTCCTCGTGGCTTGGAGCTGTGATGGGGCATTTGCTGTTTTGGGGGTATAGCCCCACCACAGCTGCATCCAAGCGTAGGGCACAGTGTGAGGCTTGCAGCTGCCCCACAGGGTTTGTGGGCAGTTTCTGTCTCCCCGGTCAGTTCTGGCCAGTGAGGCTGGCTGCCTTGGCAAGGGTGAGAGATGGCGCCTCTCCCGGCTGCTGGGTAGGCAGCAAAGGTGGTGAGCTGAATCCCACCAGCAGCAGGGTGCTTGGCACACAGGAGAGTGGCCAAACAGGCAGGCAGACCCCTGTCTGGTTGCATGCAGCCCCTGCCTGATGCCCAGACTTTTGTGCTTGCAAAGCAGGGGCCAGCAGCAGCCCGTGAGACATATGTGAGCTGTTAGAGCTGATCTCTGAAGGGAGAGAGGCAGGACTGGGAATAACCACCCCGGAAGGGAAAAAAGCACCGGAGACAGAGAACACGGAGATTAGGAAGAGAAGAGCATAGAGGCAAACCTGTGTTGACAGTGTCAGGCACCCCAAGCTGGGGTTTCTTTCTTTTTTCTCCTTTTTTTTTTCTTCCTGCCTTTTCTTTGTTCCAGGCCTGAAAAATAACACCCAAACAAAAAAAACCCAAAAAACCCCAAAACAAAAGGTTGGTGTGATGGCTGCAGCCTGCAGAATGATGTGCATGCTTGGTGTGTGTACTGTCCGCTCCTCATGCAGTGGAGATGGACTCCCCTCCTGTGCAGTGGAAGGTCTCAGCATGCCTGTGCTAGGGCAGTGCTAAACCTGCCCAGTTTAGGCTTAGTTTTGAAGGCATGTGGGTAAAAGGAAGTCAAGTGGATGTCTCTTTTTTTTTAATTATTTTTTTTATTTTTAGGGATTCCCATCAGGTGGGGAGAAACCAAGGCAGGGAGGCAACAGGCGATGCTCTGCATGGGCACAGCTTTCCTTATGTGTGTTCTTGGCTGGCTGACTCAGGGTTTCCTGAGAACCTCTTTCATTCATCATGCTTTCCTGCTGCTGGCCGGAGCGAGGAATGTGGTGTTGCTTCCCAGGAGAGTGTTTGCCAAGGGTGTGCTCAAATGCTTGCGTTTGCCTTCAGGTGGTTTGGAGCAAGCCAGCCACAGCTCCACTCATCAGGGCACAGTGAGCAAGGGGCTCTGTTGCCATCCCTGTGACCGCAGAGGACAGTTTTCTCTTTGTGGAGTGGGCAAGGAGTGTAGCAGGATTGGGGGCTGCCCACTTGTAACCATAGGTCTGTGTTTCGGTCTCTGTCACCTTTCCAGACCCTGTGTGACCTGGCCAGGGTGGTGCTGGCAGTGGCTGTGCAACCTCCTTGGATGTTCTGCTGTCTGTCCCAGCCATGTTGTAAATAGATATTAATCATATATATAAAAATATATATAATTTTTTACATGTTCATCTCTCCTCTCTTCTAGAGTGCTATGTTGTTTTGTTTTTTTTTAAAAAAAAAAAGAGGAAATAGTGAAGAATGCAAAGGGGTGTTGCAGCTTGGGGGCTGCCCCTGTGCTGAGAGGGGCAAGAGGGAGGGGACAGCTCTCAAACCACACCTTTCCCCGGTTTTCTGAAATTCCAGGTGTGCTTGCGCAGGAGGGGGAAGTGATTGTCAGGACACAGGATGAGAACTAGGAAGAGCAATTTACAAGGGTAGTAGCCATGGAGCAGGGTTATTTGCATTCTGCCCCCAGAGCCAGGCAGGCAGCAACGGTGTGATGATGCTGCCTGCCCTGCTGCCCACCTTGTACAGGAAGGGGTGCAGTGGGAACTGCCCTCGATCTGGGAGGCATTCGCATTCTCATCCTCTGCTGCTTGTAAAATACTACCACAAGAATGAGGCTGGTAGTGGTGGGAGGCTTGATGCCCCCAGGGCTGTTGGGGTGAGCCAGCAGGAAGAAAGATGTTTAGCATGAACTATCGGGGTGTCTGAGGCTATTGGGGTGTCTGAGGGACTTGTGTGGCTGGAGCAAGGCCATCAAAGTGCAGCTGTGGGGTGGGATGGGGCACAGAGGGAGGGCTTGGGCTCACTGAGCCCATGCAGGGTTTCACTGAGGCAGGGAAGGCAGGTGTGGCCATGCTCCTGTACCCCAGGGATGGACACTGGGTGGGAGAGGGCATGTGGAGAGACCCCAACAGCCTCAGGAAAATTGCTCAAAGCCCCTGCTTTCTTCCTCCTCCTTCAGGGCTCATTTCAGCTACTGCTGTGCAACACCTCCCCCAGCCTGGATATGTGAGCAGTGTGGTACCCTTCTCTGCGGGCTGTGTGGGGGCTGTGGAGTGTCTGTGGGGCTGTCCCCCAGCAATGGAGTCATGGGGTGTACGTGGGGTTCATCCCCAGCTATAGGGTGTATGGAGAGCTGACCCCCAGCAATGGGGCTGTGGGCTTTGCAGGGGGCCAACCCCTGGCAGTGGGGCTGTGGGGTGTTTGTAGGGCTGTCCCCTGGTGATGAGGTCTGTGGGGTGTGTGTGGGCTGAACCCCAGCTATGGGGGTGTGTGCTGGGCCATGAGTTCTCCATGGGCTGTCCCCCAGGGATGGGGCCATGTGGTACACATAGGGCTCTGGGGTGTGTATGGTGGTCATGGTTTAACCCCTGTGTGTTGGGTGGGTGTGGGGTGTATGGGGGACATCACCCAGCGATGGGGCCATGGGCTTTATCATATGTGTGTGGGCTGGGGTTGGGGGGGCATGGGGTCCATCCCATTGAACAGCCACAGGGGCTAAGTGGGGCCAGCAGCCACCTTGGCTCACAGCTGAGAGACTCGGGGCGAGCACAGGAGGAGGTGATTTCTATCCTCCTGCCTTCAAACCAAATCCCTACCCCCCCCCCCCCGCCTCTGTGCTGTGGGGCAGGGGCTCCCGGTGCCCTCCCCAGGGGTCAGGGCTGCCTTACAGTGACATCCTCCCACTGTGGCTCCCTCTGTCCCCACTGGCAGCCATCCTGGAGGCTTTAAGTCCAGGAGTTTCAGCCTTGACATCACACCTTTCCTTTCTAGAGTTTAACAGCCCAGCTGATGGTGTCACCAGGGTAGGCCACTGTTCAAAGGAACCCACTGACCCTCCCTGGGGCTGCCTGAAGCCTCTGCGCTGCATCTTTCCCCCCGGCCCAGTTGGCCATTTTGCAGCCCCTCAAGCCCACATCACAGCGGGGACCAGGGCCAGGTGTTTGCACAGGGACATGCTGTTCCACCCTGGTGCCAAGTATGTGCCGGTGTTTGTGCTTTAAAGCTTGGCGCTGCCCCAAGCTGGCGGATCAAGCCGAGCTTGCCTCTGTTATTGCTACTGGTGCCAGGAATTCGCTTCCCGACAAGGACGCATTCCTTGGGGCCACAGGAAGGATTTTGAAGGGGCCGGGTTTCATCTTGCTGGACCCCAGTGCAACCCAGTCGCACTCTTGCCCTGGTTTGTGGGGGTGGCAGCTGGGAAAGGAGCTGGCAAGGGGGTAAAGGGGCACCCAGAGTTGATGCATGTCCCTGTTTCTTGTAAGATGTGGGGCAAGAGCACTTTGGGGTACTTGGGATAGGGCTGTGCCCTGTGCTCACTGCAGCTTCCTCCTTTGCTGTTCCCACTGGTGCATGGTGATGCTCAGGATGGTGACAGAGGTTTGGGTTTGCTGCAGTTTCTGTCCCCAAAAACACTGACCAGAGCAGGGCTTCTTCATGGTGGCAGCTCCCCATGTCCTCGTTGCCTCCCTGGAGCGGTAAGACCCATTTGAGAAGATGTGCTGGTGTTCTCTCCTCTCATCTAGCATTTTATCCCCACATCTGGGGTTCCCCCCACACCCCCAAATCCTAAGGCACCAGGATCGCCTGCCCTTGAGGCCCTGCTGTCAGGGTGGGTGGGAGTTGTCCAGGTCCCTTTCGCAGGACTGTTCGGGGTTCAGCAGTGAGCCCACCTGCTCGCACCAGGAGGGGAAACCAGAAAAACCCCCTCCCCGCTGTGGCCCCTGGCCCAGTGTCTTGCTCTTGTCACATCTCAGTTCGGTGATGCTGCAGCGCCTCGCATCAGCTGGGTGACTTGGGGCTGACGTCACCTTCCCAGGTGGGGGCCAGGGCTCTGCTACCATGAGGTATTTTGGTGGCCTTTGGATGGCGCAGTGGCGCAGAGAGGCCCCAGCATGCATCCCTAGTGTTCCCGGCCTGGCCACCTGTGTGCCATCTGCCATCAGGGCCTGCAAGGATACCCTTTCCTGCCTTCAGAGAGGGTAACTGGGGGTGTGATTTCTGGGGACCCCAAACCCCAATTTCCAGTGTCTTGGGTCTGGTTAGGCACAAAATGTGCCTAACTGCACTGGTGCTTGGCTCTGCAGGTGGAAATCCCCCACATGTGAGCTCTGCAGGACAGCAGCTGTTCCTGTACCTGCGCCTCTCTCTCCATCCCAGCCTTTCTGAGAGGTGGGGATGGAGTGGAGCGCAGTCCCTGGGATACAGCCCTGGCAAGGGATCTGGCAAAGGGGCGCTTGGGAGACCTCCTTTCGTTCCTCACCACCCCAGAGCAAAGCTGTGGCATTTGCCTTTCCAGGGAGTGTCTGATCCACCTGCGTCGGCACAGGTCCCTGTGGCTTCTTCCCCAACCAAGTTTTGCCCAAACCGGGGCAGATTTTGAGGGCATCACGCTCAGTCCCAGGTTGGTGAAGGAGGGACCTGTGGCCAGGGAACACCGGAATTGAGAGCCAGTGCCCCAACAATGCTGAGACTGGCTAAAGTGCCCACGGGGTGTCCCAGGCAATGGATGATGGCAGAGCAGGTCTGGCCTCCCAGGGGACACACCAGCCCTTTCACAACCTAACCTGCGCTGGATCCTGCTGGCAGCCCCAAGGGCATGGGGCGATGCCCTGCTTTGTGACCCCGCAGACCTCACAGAGCTGGCGGATGCAAGGAGGTTTTGAGTAACAGGAGAGATGTGAGGCAACCCACCGATGACTGGAAGAAATGGGGCAGTTCCCTATGAACGTCCAGCTAAGCAAGCCAAAGTCAGAGAGGGCTTTAACCAGACAGAGCCAGGTAAAATGCTGAGCAGGTGGGAAGTGACATAGAATCATAGAATAGTTTGGGTTGGAAGGGAACTTTAAAGGTCATCCAATCCAACCCCTCCTGTAACGAGCAGGGACATCTTCAATTAGATCAGGTTGTTCAGAGCCCTGTCTAGCCTGACCTTGAATGTTTCCAGGGTTGGGGCATCTACAACCTCTCTGGGCAACCTGTGCTAGTGTTTTACCACCCTCAGAGTAAATATTTCTTCCTTATATCTAATCTAAATCTGCCCTTTTAGTTTAAAACTGTTACCCCTTCTCCTATTGCAACAAGCCCTACTAAAGTCTGTCCCCATCTTTCTTACAAGCCCACTTTAAGTACTGAAAGGCCACAATAAGGTCTCCCTAGAGTCTTCTCTTCTCCAGGCTCAACAACCCCAACTCTCTAAGCCTGTCCTCATAGGAGAGGTGTTCCAGTCCTCTGAGCATTTTTGTGGCCTCCTCTGGACCTGCTCCAACAGGTCCATGTCTTTCCTGTGCTGAGGCCCCCACAGCTGGATGCAGTACTCCAGGGGGGGCCTCACCATAGCACATCACGCTCCCCACTTCCAAGCAGCGCTTTTGGTGTACACCAGCAAGGGTGTCCTGGCTCCTGCCATGTGCCAGGGCTTCAGTTCTCCTGGCCGCATGCTCACAGCCTTGCCAGGGGATGCTTTGTGTTGCAAAAACCAGAAAGAAAACAGGGGTTGAGGCATGGGAGGGACGTGCAGCCCCTTGGAAAATGGTGCAGGCTGCACAGATTGTGTGCCCTGTGCTGGGGGGGGACGTGGCAGAGCCTGGTGGTACTGGGGGGGGGGGGAGTACCAGCACAGAGGTACCCTGCGCTGCTAAGGGGCTGTTGCACGGGACCAAAGAAGGGCTGAAGGGCCACAGCAGGCCCCGGCAGCACCGGGGGTGGGGGGGAAGGGAAGGGTACCCGGTGTGGGGCCTGGCAGGTCCTGGGGCGGGGGCAGGGCGTCGATGCCGTGGGGCCACAGCAAGGCCCAGATGAGGCCCGGCGAGAGGTGGAAGGCCTATCCGCGGAGGCGGCGACTCTTTCGCCCTCTTTCACCCCAAAAAGCCACGGCCAGGCGAGGCGTGGCCCCCACCCCTATGGTGGCGCTCTCTCGGCGGGGCCGGGCCGGGCCGGAAGCGGAGCCGGAAACACCGGCGTGGCCTCGCCCCGCCTCCGCCGCGCCCCACACCCTCGTCACCGCCGCCATATAAGCGACAGCGACGCTCACGCCCGCGTAGCTCTCTGTCGGTGCGCACAGGGCGCCATGTTCGCCGTGAAGCGGAACGCCGTCATCGGCTTCAACCTCTACTGCGGCGGTGGCCCGGCCCTGGCGCCCGCCTCGCCGGGGGGGGGGCCGGCCCCGCCGCCGCCGCCCGCCGCAGCCGCTGAGGTACCCGGGACCCTGATTGGCTCCGTGGGGGCCTGGGCCGCCGCCGGTCGCCCTGAGCACCCCCGCGCCCTGGTTGGCTGCGGCGCGGCCCCCCGCGCGGCGCTGCCCCCCGCGGCGCGGTCGGGCGCGCTGTGGAGCCCCGAGGAGGAGCTGGACGGCTGCGAGCCGGAGGCCGAGCGCGGCCCGGCGGGGGACTCGCTGCCCGGCACGCCGCCCGGGCCGCCGGAGCCACCCGATGGGCTGCGGCAGGACTCGCTGGAGCTCATCAGCCGCTACCTGCGGGAGGCGGCGGGCGAGGCCGAGCCCGCCGTGAAGAAGCTTTTCCCGGGGCTGCTGGGCGGGCCCGGCCGGCCCGGCGGATCGGGCGATGCCGTGATGGAGAAGGCGCTGGAGACGCTGCGGAGGGTGGGCGACGGCGTCATGCAGAAACACGAGCTGGCCTTCCAGGGTGGGTGGTGGCCGGCTCCTCCCCAGCGGAGGGTGGGGAACAGGCGGCGTGTGGGGTGGGGGCGCCTCAGGCCCTGCTGTGGGCCTGCCTGGGTAGGAGTGCTTGAGGCCATGGGGGTGCCTGGGACCCACTTCCCCTCCTTTGGAGGCGAGTTATGGACTCCAGTCCTGTTCCTTCCCAGGGTGGGGTCCTGGGGGGTTTTGGGGCTTGCCCCTCGAAGAGGGGGGTGTAGGGATGTGGGTCCCCGGGAGATCCTGCCCCCATGTGTGCTCCCTCTGTCGTGTGTGTGGGCCCTCAAGGTAGGTGGGCTGCAGGCTGCTGCATGGTAGGCGCTGGGAGAGGCCTAGGCCGGAGCTGGCCCTTGGGGCTGGAGCAAGGCCTCTGCGCCAACCCATCACCCCCAGCAAGGAGAGCGTGTCGGAGGGCATGCCTGAGCTCTTGGCCTGGTCATTTACAGGATGGGCTGTGTCCCTGGTTTCGAGTGAGTTAGACCAGCTGAGAAGTGATTAAAAATGAAACTGAACTTTGTTCGATGGGAGGTGGAAAAACTGCTGGTAACGTGTGCAGAGGAGATAATCTAGTTACAGATTAGCCCCAGTGCCTCCTCGTGTCCTGCTTTGCTCAGCAGGACTATATGCAAATAACCCCAAGTGTCCAAAGATTAATTAGCTTGTGAGTTTAAACTTCTGACACCCCTGGCTCGGGTGGAAGGGGGTTTTGGGGGGAGAAATTGTCCTGGACAATGTGTTTGGGTTATAGCTATTCTAATGTATTTTGCCTACTTCTTATGAGTCCTAGAATAGCCATAGAAACTTGAACCCCAGCGCCTGGGCTTGGATAAGCAGGTGTCCTCACTGCAGAGTGTCCTGGGAACGGACTGGAAGTGAGAACTGACCATTTTGACCTGGTTTTGTGTAACTCGGAAATGAGCTGGTTTGGGGCTAGCCTGAGTCGTTGGGGTGGTGGGACTGAGCTCCTGGCCTCAGGGCTCATGCTGGGACTGCTTTTGGCATGCCACACCACATCTGATCCCAGATCAGGACAGTGCCTGGCGCAGAAGGGTAGTGTCTGCATTTTCTCCTGAGATGGCAAGTGGTGAAATGCCTCCTTTCTTGCAGGAGGATGTTCTAGTTTTTGAGTTTTTTTTTTTTTAATGCAAAGGGCTTCAGTTACTTTGTCATGTCCTTAGCTGTGCTGATGCTTAAGACTGTGGGTTCAGTTACCCTGGCCAATTTCATGGATGTGCTTGTTGAACAAGCCATGCTTGGGAGGAATGTTCAGACCAACGCAAGCTGGTGTTGGTATCTGAGACTTCTGCAGGGACAGTTATCTTCATGTGTGCAGAAAAGGCACGGGCTTCAGGAAGGCTTCCTGTTAGTTTGAGCAACAAGCAATGCCTTTCAGTTTCATAAAGGCTTGTCTTGTTTGCTTATTCATGAGAGGGCACTGCAGGTCAAACTAGGAAATTCTGTTGTTCCAGTCACTAAAACCCAATTAATAAAAAGGCGACATGTCTGCCTGGCTGTAGGTGACTGTCCTTTGTTTTTGGCTTGAGGGGCAGGGCTTGTGTCAGGCTGCAAAATTATTTCTGTGCTGTGGTTCTGACGTGGTGAGGCTTTAAAGCCCTTGTGAGATAGGGGAGTGTGACGTGCGCAGAGACAGCAGCTGTGCCCGAGGTGGGGAGGAAGGAACTAGAAATGGGTTATGGGCTGTTTTTTGTCTGGTCCAGGCGAGTGTGAGCAGCAAAGCGCTCTGCAGAAGCAGGCAGGTACTTGCTTTCCATCCCTGACACTTGGTAGTGACTCTTAACAGCTGTTGGACCTAGAGTGTGGGGGCTGCATCTTCTCACTAGTGGCCTTGTGGGATATTCGGCGTTGTGCGCATGCCTGCTTCTAAACCAGCATCTCTTGCAGGAATGCTTCGGAAACTGGAAATCCAGAAAGAGGAAGATCTGCGGTCGGTGTGTGAAGTGGCTGCCCATGTGTTCAGTGATGGAGTAACAAACTGGGGTCGAGTGGTGACGCTCATCTCGTTTGGTGCCTTTGTTGCAAAACACCTGAAAAGCATAAACCAGGAGAGGTGCATCAGCTTGCTGGCAGGGATCATCACAGATGCACTTGTCTCATCTAAGCGCGAGTGGCTAATGAGCCAGGGAGGCTGGGTAAGTCACTGCCTATCCCAAACACTGCGAGGTTTTCAGAACAATCCAGTATTTTCCTATTTCTGTGACCTGCTCACTGACAACCATGTGTGTCAGCGAAGCACAGAAATGACTCACTGCTCCAGTTAAAACCACAGTCTGAAACATCTAGCTGGAGTTCTGGTGTTTCAGGAGCTCCTTACAATGAGCTGCCTGAAGCAGTCTTAACGTAAAAATGTGCCCCTGCCCAGCATGGAGGGGGCAGCATTCCCAAAGCCGAGTCAATCCCTGGTGTGCTGAGCTTGCTTGGAGCTGGTCCACAGCTGCTTTGGTGCTGTCTCCTGATTGCCATCTCTGTGGGCCAGGCTGTGGCTGTAATGAGTCTGGGGGACTGCACCACAGTGGATGTGCTGAGCAGGCTGTATCCCAGCCCACTCTGCCAGGGAAAAAGGCTTTCCATGCCTTCCTGTCAAAGAAGGGTGGCTGGCAGAAAAATGACTTTCCCTTCTTTCTCCTAGGAGGGCTTTGTTGACTTCTTTCGAGTCGAGGACCTAGAAGGCAGCATCAGAAATGTACTGATGGCGTTTGCAGGTGTGGCTGGACTAGGAGCGAGCTTGGCCTACATGATCCGGTGAGCCAGGGTATGCTGCAGAGGGACAAAACTCTGGGTGGACTGGCTCTGTTTGGGGCTGGCAAGCTGATCACTTCCTACTGTGAGTGCTTATGAAGCTGGACTTGAGTGACCGAAGGAAAATATCTAGGCATCCCCTGACCAATCCTTTCTGAAGAAGGAAGGTGTGATCTGGTCAGATTGCAGGTACCGATGAAGATTTATTGTTTTGGGAACAGAAAGTGGAAGAATTGATACTCTACTTCCTTCAAGAGGATGATGACAGAAAGCTGAAGTGGACTGCTTCAGTTTTATCCTGGAGGGAACCGATCTGCTTAGCAGCAAGCCAGTGAGCACCAGCAGCTCTTGTCTGGACTGAAGCCTCCTGGGCTTGGCATGGCAGCTGTGTGTGGAGCAGATGTTTCAGGGTTGTGGGTTTCTGGAAATAGCATCTTCTGCTGATGGTGTCCTGCCTGAACTTGCGGCTTTTCTGTTGGAGCAGAAGCATTGAATGGTGGGTGTTGTGTGAGCCTGTGCCTACACCCAGGTGTGCTGGCAAGGGAGCCTTTGGTTGCTGCTGGCTCTGCATGCATCTGCCCTCTGGAATTGGTAGAGCTGTGCCAGCAGCCAAGACGTGCGACCTGCTGCCAGAACATGGGGTGCTGGAGCCCTGCTTAGCCCCTTCCCTCTCAGCAGGGCTTCAGCCAGGTCACTGAGCAGGCAGAGGGGTGGGGGGGGGGATGGGTGAGGTGGGGCTTGAGGTGGTAACCACAGCCAGCTGCAGCTTGGCTGCATTGGCCTGTCTGGCTGATCCTCTGCTACATTGATGTGACTCACCACACACAGGCAGTTTAAAAATAGGGAGTGCATTTGTAAGTATGTAAAACCCCACATGGGGTGGGGAGGCTATAGAGAACCTGTAAATATCTATAAATCTGTAGAATATGTACATTTTTACAGAGCTAATGATACAAAAAGGAAGAATTTTGAATGTGGTAGAACTGCTTATGGGTGCATTGCACTTCATTCCTCATGTGAAGTAGCATTTTTGTGGCGAAGCCTTTTCCTGCCTTGACTCCAATTGAGCCTTTCTCTGATGTACTTGAGCAACATTGCAAGGGAGCATAACAAGGATTAGTGGCCTGGTGGACTCTCATTGTGCCCATGGCTTGCTGGCAACAGTTGATGTTTCTGTTTATTTTAATCTTTTTGGTTATTCTAGCCCTTCTAGTGGGTGGGGAGCTGTGGAAGTTGGTATCGGTCACTTCCCTGTCTTCCCTTCATTTTGATCCTCTAAGCCATGAGTGGAACAAAGCTGATGTTTGAATGTAAATGTTCTGGAGCAGAATAAAACTCATTGGCTTGGATCCGCAGCTTGTGCAAGTCCATCAGTGCCGGCCCTGGGCTCAGTCCTTGGTCCCCAGCTGGTAACATTGCTTCTTGGTGGGCTTGCAGTGCTCATCCGCCTTGTGCCCTCTGACTGTGGATCGGTTGGTTCTTGGGAGCTCTACTCTGTGGGATTGGGACCCACACAGCAAGGAACATCCTCGTCCATGGTGCTTGACCTGCAGCCCAAGTGATGCCCAATGGAAACCCAAGTGGAGAGCTGAAAGGTGGTGCTATTGTCAGGCCTGCTTGTTTGCTGAACGAGCACTTAGTTTTGTCAAATAAATGTCTCTTGTTCTCATTCCTCTAGTATAAAACTTGCTGTTTCCTATAATGAGATGCTGACATGCTGAATGTTCCTGCTCTGCTTTGCTGGTGTGGGCCTGTTTGCACAGATGCTGCCTGTGGGGCACCCCACAGCCTCTTGCTTATTAGAAAGATAAAACTGCTCTGGGTATCTTGTGTCACCCATCGGGGCTCCCCAGAGCTGCTGTGTACTGAGATGCTCTTCTCCGTCACTGTGTATGTGGGTGGGGAAAGTCCATGAGGTGCCTTGTGCTCAGTGCCTGCATACTTTGAAACAGGTTTTCTTGTGGTGCCCTGAAGTGTGCTGTGGCGGTCTGGGTGCCTGCGCTTGGCAGCTGGGGCTTACCACCCTCTGTGTCAGTGAGGTGGGGGCCTGCAGTCCTGAGGAGAGGGGACTCTTCCTGGAGCCTGGGGGTGAGCTGTGCTCCTTGCCTTTTCCAAGGGGGGAGACACTCTCAGTGGCTTCTGTTGTCTAGCATAGTCTTGTCCCTCCTCTGACGCCTCTTTAGGGGGACCCTGCTCCCCCAGAGGGCGCAGCCCAGTTATGTGCAGACCTCGCTTGGGCAGTGGTTTGATGAACAGCTTCCTCTTGCCAGGACCGGGTTCTGCTGTGGAAGCCTCGGCTGGAAAATCCCCCTCCTGAGGGGCAAAGCACTTCCCTACCCCAAAAAATGTGCTGGTGGCTCCAGCCTTGTGGGCTGTCAAACCTTGCTGCAGATGGGACGAGGCAGGGGAGAGGCGACAGCTTCCTGCAGTGCTGGTGAGGCCCTTGCTACTGAAAACAAGCTGGTGGCTCAGACCTGTTATGCAGATATTGCAAAATGTTTTTTTGGTGTGGCGCTTTTTGTTGGTTTTTTTTGTTTTTTTTTTTAATGCTGTGTCTTTGTGGGCTATTTTGGGCCTGTTTGGTCCCCTGGGATGTGGCGGGGCCCTCATGCAAAGCTGGGCCTTTGCCATGGAAATATGCAAAGGTGCTGGGCGGGCTCAGAGGGGGTCGGGGCTGCTGGTGTTTCCTGGAAGCCGCACTGCTCTGATAACGCCTGACTCGGTGCCGATAAACCAGGGGCTTCCTCTTCCGCTCCAGCAAGGGTTTTTCACAGAAGCCAGCTTCGACTTCTCTGAACCTTTTGTGTAAATAAGAGGGTGGGGGGGGGGGAATTAAAGTGGCCGCTGTGTCTGATGGTGGGGGGGGGGTGCAGGTTAGGGGTGTCTTCAGCACCTGGCCTGCCTGATTTGGGGTCCCCCTTTGCGTGGGGCCCCTGGGAAATAGGGCAGGTGGGCATTTCTCACCATCAGCTGGGCTTTTGGGCACTGCCCTGTGGTGGCAGGGGAAGTGTTGGAAAAGCAGCACCCTCCTCTCCTGCTGCCTCCTCTGTGCCAAATGGGGCTGAACCACGATCTGGCCCCACTGCCTCTGGTGGGGAGGGTGTTTGAAAGCTTGCATTGACGATGCTTGGGGGGGGGGGGCACATGCAAATGCAGAAAATTCCTGGCTGAGCACAAAAAACCCAATTCCTGCCCATTTCTGGCGCGGTGGCTCCAACCATGTGTTGGGGGCTTGGATAATATTTCATGTTATTTCTCACGACAGGAGCCTGGGCTGCTTTTGCCCCAAATGTGCCCTTTTCTTCTCTGTGGGGTTCCAGGAGATCAGGGGGGCTGCTTGGTGGCTGTCCCCCTATCTTGCTGGCATAGGCTTCCCCTTACAACCTGGCCTGGCCCCTGCCCCCCCCCCCCCCCCCGCCCCTGCCATCTTTGGGGCAGGGTGGTGCAGCCCCCTCCCAGAACTGATGTCTTGGGGGGGGGGGGGGGGGGGGAAGTATGGAGCTGGGTCCATGAGGAGCCCCTGGGGGTTGACTCAGGCGCACTGGGCAGGGACAGAAGAGCCCCCCTGCCCCCACAAGGGACAGGTTCTTGAAACAGAGAGACTTTGGGGGGGGAGAGGGGCTTCCTGGAGCAGCACTGCTCCCCCAGAGAAATAGCCCTGGGGTTATCAGGATGGCCACAGGTGGGTGCTGGGGACTGCCCCCCCCCCCGCAAGATCCCTGGGATTGTCCCTATGGGGGGAGGCCACTGGGTGTGGGGGCGGGTGACTCATTTGGGCTGAGATGACAAGTATTTGGTTGTTGGTTTCGGCAGGTGTGGGGTCGGGAGGTGTCACTGCACTCCTGTAATGAGCCTGTCGGGCCTCAGCTCCCCGTGGAAGGGTGTGTGGCCAGGCCAGCTGGGTGGTTGCCTGGGGTCCCATCCCATCCCCCCAGGGAAGGGATGCTGAGCTCTGGTGGGCTCCCATCCCCTCCCCAGGCTGAGCCCAGGGGTTGGCCCCACTGCCTCCACCAACTCTGGCCTCTCTGGGGGTGCCAGGGCCGGGTGTTGGGGTGCACCCTTGGGTTCTGGCCTGCCTGGCGAAGCTCCGCCCAGCAACAAGGGCTGCTAATAGTATCTGGGGAAGTCACGTGGGCCTCTTCCAGGAACCCAGGCATTCGGTGGCCCATCTCCCTCCCAGGGCCTGGGGTGACACCAGCGTGGTAGCAGACATGTGCCCCCCACACCTGCCCTGGCTCACAAGCCTGGCCCTGGGCAGGAGGCTGCCCTGACAAAGGCCTCCCTCTTCCTCCTCCTTGCCTGGATGCCTCATTCCCCCCTGGCATGGGGGTTATGAGGAGTGTAGGGTGTATGTAGTGAGGTATGGGGGTGTAAACACTGTGAGTGTGGGGTACAGGGGTGTTTGTGGGGCTTTAGGGAGTACAGGATATGGGGGTTATAATGTGTATAGGGTGTGTGTATAGGCAGAGGGGGTGTACAGGCTGTGGGTGGGGCTCTGCAGTTACAGGGTTTATAAGGTGTGGGGGGGCATAGGGGTGAATGGGGGTATGGGTGCTTAGACATGTGTATATGCACTGATTGGGGTGAGAGGAGCAGGGTTTGGGTGTGTGTGTGTGGGGCTGGCCCAGCTGCAGGGCATGGGGTGGAGTGGGGCTGGTGTGGGCCTTGCGTGGTGCCAGCATGGGGCTGCTGTGGGGCTGTGGCCACAGATCTGCCCAGGCAGGAGCCGGCAGTGACTCAGGCAGGAATGTGCTGGCAGGACATGGTGTTCCGGCAGCACCCAAGCCCGTGGCCAGCACCCAGCCCCACGGCCAGTCCCCAGCCCTGCATCTGGCATGCTGCTAACAGCCTCACGGCCAGCACCCCTGAATAGCCCTGCCCCACTTGGCTCAGCCCTAGTCCCATACTCTGCTGGGGCTGGGGGTGCCCCGTGCACCCCAGCACTGATGCATGTGTCCTGTGAGGTGCCCAGGAGCGATGCAGGGAACAGGCAGGACACTGGGGTGTCCCTGAGCAGGACAGTGCCTGTGGGGACACTGGGGACAGACCGTGGAGCAGCACAACCCCTGATGGGGGCATGTGTGATGTGTGGCCTGTCCTCCATGTCCCTGCAGGAAGCAGATGGGACGCCAAATTAATTTGCCCCATGTGGCTGTTGTCCCCCAGGAAGCATCCTGTGGGCTGGGGTGGCCGCAGGGTCCCAGGGGACTATGGGCTGGGGGTGGCAGTGGTGGGTTGTGGGTGCAGGCAGTGCAGCAGACACGGAGCCAGGCCTGGACCACCACCACACAGCTGAGGTATGTGTACCTGCAACTCTTGTCTGCTGGTGCGGGGGAAACTGAGGGATGGGGCACTGGGGACCCCGGCATCCTGGCGGCCCAGCCCCTGTCTCGCCTCAGCCCCTCACTGAGCTCCAGGGCACGGGGGTGCATGTTGCAGGAGTGCTTGGTGCTGGTTTTGAGGTGGGGGGGACATGGGGGACCCCATGGCCAGGGATGCAGGGCACCCCACAGCTAGGCACCTGTGGGACAGGGGATGCAGGGCACTCCACAGCCAGGTGCGGGGACTCAGGGGCTCTGGCAGCGATGAACCAGTAGAAAAGGTGGTGGTGGGGGGAGGGTGCAGGGGCCACTCCAGGGGGCTGCGTTCATCTGCTCTGGTGTCCCAACCAGCGTCTCCTTGGCATCCCTGGCTAGGCACACCATCGCCCTGTGCTGTGCCCCTGGCCTGCACTCAGCTGAGCACTGCAGGGCACCATGACAGCTAAGTCCCTGTGCCCACCTGCAATCCCCACAGCTACCCTACACCCACCTGGAACTCCCTCTGCTGCCCCCTGCACCTACCTACAACCAGCACCATGCTTGGCTCAGTACTAACTCACACCCAGCCCCAAATCTGGCCTCCAGCCCAGCTCTGAGCCTCACACCCTGCACCCACCCATGCAACGCCCTCTCCCCTGAGCAGCTCACACCCAGCCTGGGTGTCAGCAAAGCCCGGAAAAAGCCCTGGGGCACTCTGGAAGACAGCAGGACTCTTTGAGGGCCACGGCAAAGCCTGGCAAAAGCTCTGTGGACCTCTCCAAGGCAGCAGGGACCCTTGTGGACCCTGGCAAAGACCAGTGAAAGCCTTGGGGCACTCTGGAGGGAAGCAGGGCCCCTTGTGGGCACCAGGAAAGCCTGGGAAAAGCTGTAAAGATGCTCTGGAAGGCAGAAGAGCCTCTTGTGGGCCTCAGGAAAGCCTGACAAAAGCTGTCAGAAACTCTGGAAAGCAGCATGGCCCCTTGCCGGCTTCAGGAAAGCTTGTCCAAAGCTGTCGCACACTGGAATGAAGCAGAGCCCTGTCTGGACATTGGCAAAGCGTGGTAAAAGCCCTGGGGCACTCTGGAGAGAAGCAGGGCCCCTTGTGGGCTTCGGCAAAGCCCCGGAAAAGACATCAGATGCTGGAGAGGAATAGGGTCCTACATGGGCCATGGCAAAACTGGCAAAAGCCCCGGGATGCTCTGGAAGGCAGCAGGGCCTCTTGCGGGCTTTGGCAAAGCTCAGCAAAAGCCATAGGGAACATCTTTCATGATGCCTCGTAAGACCTTCCTTGGGTACCACAGCCATCTTTCATCTCTGTAGTGCACTTTGGACCCCTCTTGCTCTCTCAGAACCATTCCCAATGCCTTCTTTGAGGCCCAGAACACACATTTTATCCTCTACGCTATCTAGAATTGCTCTGTTCAGTCCCCTCTTTGCCATCTAGGGTACCTCCATTTGGCCCCTGCCCCTCTGACAACATCTGTACTTTGTTGAAATCCCCTTCAGAGTTCCTCATTGTTGTAACTGAGGCTTCTTTGGTCTCTCTGCCCCCCTCAAGACCCCTCTGCTCCCTTTGCTGAGCTCTCCTGAGACATCCCCAGTGCCCCAGAGCACTATTTTAGCTTGGGAGGACACTTTCACCCCTTTTTTCCTCAGAACCCTTCCTGAGTCCGTATTTGTTAACCAGGTTGGTCTTTTTGTCCTCTCGTCCTTTTGGCATGCCTCCATTCAGTCCCTGGCCCCCGAGGGCATCTGTACCTTGTTAAATTCCCTTTTGAGTTCCTCATTGTGTCCCTAGGACTTCTTTGGTCTCTCTGGCCTCCTCTCTAATCCCTGTGATGATGTCTACTGTTCTGTCAGAACCTTTTTTGAAGCCATCTTTGTGCTCCAGAGCAGTCTTTTTGTTTCTATGGCTTATAGTGTGTTTCTGTTCAGTCCCTGGTATGCCAAAGATACCTTTTGTCAGCTCTGATCTCCTCTTGGGTTTTTCAGGGAAGGCGAGAGCCTTCTCTTGCTGTTGTAGTCCTACAAGATGCATTTCTTGCATTTCCATGCTTTTTGGGGTGTTTTCTATCCTTCAGGCCCATCTATTTCTGTTAAGGGAGTTAGAGAGACCATTGAGGAGTCCTGGTGACTCGGAGTCGCTGGTGATTTACAGTCAATAATTCACTTTGCAACCAGAGATACATTTGAGAAGGGATTCGTACCGGATCTAGTTCTGCTTTGTTGTTCAGCGCTCCCCAGAATGCAGCTCTGGTGTAAGTTAGGAAATACGGCTGGTCTTGCTAAAAATGTAGCCACGCGCTGCTTGATTTCTTCGATTGGAAACTAAAGCACATAATTTCTGCTATTGCATTTAATGGGCGACTTTCCCACATGCGTTAGCGTGATCTCAAGCTTTTTAAATCTATTTAAATACAAGTTCGTGTTTGTCCTAGTAAAATTAACTACCGACCCACTCCCACTGCTGGCGTGGCAGGCGAAGCTGTAGCAAAAGAACAGGTGTCGTCATTTCCGGTAACGGTCCGTCTCTTTGTTCGGCGCTTAGCGCGGGGCCGAATGCCCGCCTACCGCCCGCCCGCGAGCCCCTTTCCCCGGGCATTGTGGGAAGGCGACGGGCGGGGCCCGCGGGCAGGAGGCGCGCCTGCCCCGCCGGGAGCGGGGTCGGGCCCTGGGCGGCCGCGGGTCGGGGTTCGGCCCCTTTGGGCGGCCGCGGCTCCGGGCTGGCTGAGCTGTTCGGGCAGCTGCGTTCTAGCGCGCAGAGCGGTCGAGGTGGGGGTCTGAGGTAGGAGCTTCAGGGTGAGTCTAGGTTGAGCCGTGTCTGCAGTAGAAGGTACATCTGTGGTCCACAGCTTGTTGTTGGATCAGTGATCGTATATGGGGTGTTCAGGAGTTGCAAGGTGGTTTAATATTCTGCATTCTCGATTTTTTTTTTTTTGGGCGCATTGCTATTTTTTGGCATTTCTGAGTTTACTGTAGAAGGAACCTTGGTTTTTTCACTGGTTCTGCCGGATATCGTTGAAGTTGTTGACATCATCTTTTTCTATGGGACTGATGGTAAGATCATCGAGCAGGGGTTAGGGTGAGCATCTTGTATCTATCTGGAGTTTCAGCATTTCTCAAGAAAGCAGCAGGCATATTGGGCACAGTGTTTTTCAGGGCATGGGACAGCTTGTTGCCTTTCCCGATCACCCACAAGGTACCACGTTGTTCCTAGAGCCTTTGCAGCGTGCAGCAGGCCCCTTCCAGGCTATAAGTGTCTGAAATTCACTTACTATGTGGGCCTGTAGCAGAGTGCAGAGCCTGTGGGATGTCAGAGGACAGGAGGTGCCTGCAGGAGGCAGGGCAGGGCTTGGAAGAGGTGCTCATGAGGAGCAGCTGACACAGGGAGTTCAGGGGTGCAAATACAGGGCAAGGAGCTGTTGGGAAGGAGCGGGGTTTGTTCCCCAACAGTTAAGAAGAGAAGGGGTTTCGGAAGTTTCAGGACTGAGGGGTTGGTTGGGAAAGAGAGGTGGGTTCATCAGTTGTCCTCAGACTGGTTTTGCAGTCGGATTTAGCTGTCGATGAGGTCTGTTCAGTCTGAGTCATTCTGCAGCCAATACAAGGTACGATGAAGCTATGAGAAATGCACTGTCAACCATCTGGGCCTCTATGTCACCATGCATGGAGCTGACTGTCAGATGGGTCTTATCCCCACAGGAGGTCCTGAGGTACAAGCTCTGGCGATGATAGAGCTGAAGTGGATGACAGGCTGTTTGGAATTAAGTGGTAATGGAGGGGATAGGATGGTTTAAGGGTATTTTAATAGGGACATGTCATGGCCTAGGTGTGAGTGTAGAAAACTCCAAACTATGGCTCAGAAACATCAAGGGCCAGAGAGGTAGGAGGATCAGCTGTACAAAGCAGGCCACAGAGGGAATAGTACCCGTTGCTCATTTGGTATGTGAGATGTAAATTAAAATATACTGTCCAGAACTCTGAGGTCTCTGCTCCCTTGTGCCTTTTAGTCACCACATTCCCTGACTTAATTTCATGTTCATCCCTTCACCGTCCATCCAGATGTCATGGTCACTGCTACTTAGAGGCATCGACGAGGCGCTTATGTCCATTGCAGATTTCTGGCACAGTCTTCCCTGGAATTTCTCAGAGAAGAATATGTACATTATCCCAGCTCATAATGGTCTCTGTCCAGGGGCCTTTTCTTTATCGCAGTCCCTGGGCACACAAGCCTTCTCCATTATCCCAGTTTTACTTTTTTCCCTTAACTGTCCAATGAGGTTTGCTTTAGTATCAGTCATGGCAGTTATGTTCTCTTGTCCTTGTTTATTGTGTTTTCAGCACCAGTTTCTGTAGCTGTAGGGTGTCTGTTTTAGATCTTGAGTTGCCACGTCACGCCATTGTGGTTTTTCCCATTGGCTGACCACCTCTGTAATAGCATAAGGGGCTTCGTAGGTAATTGGGTTTGGGTGTGTGGCAGGTACACCCACCCCGACAGGAAACAAAACTTCTCTGGGCAGGAAGGAGAGGGAAAAAAAAAGCATCTCCGTAACAGGTGTCTTGAGCCACTTTCAAGGCAGGCCTCGTCCTCAGGACTTCATCTGTTGGGCAGTCTTGGTTGCCACGTTCAGAGCTCTTGCAACAGAAGGTAAGAATTGAACCTCAGGCTGAAAGCAGAATAAGAATCCAAAAGGCAGAAGGAAAATCAATGTTCCCAAGAATTAGAAATTCAGAAAAGGATGGAGAAAACGGTAATAAAACTTCCCCTCAGTACAGTACCTGAACACATACAGGATCTTTTCCTTCCTTTCAAGCTTACAAATTCCTCATAGGAAGTCAGCCTGTGTCAAAAATTAGAACAAGCTTTTCTTCTTTTTTCTTTTTGTCCTTCTGTAATGGCACTGTGTGTCCTCCTGCAAGGCTCTTGGAGGTGTGGAGGAGCTCCCTGCAGCACACGTTGGTTCTTGGAAAGTTGATAAATTCAAGGACTTGGCTTCTTTAGTGAAGATGAGCTTCGAGTTCAGGGGTTACATTGGTGCTTTTGTTTGTTTCAAGTCTGTCCCAAAGCCCATGGGACATGCTCAAATGATAAATCAGATGCAGGTAAAGACCGTGGGGCAGACTTGGTCTGTGCTTCACTCTTATATCTTCCAGGGCAGCTCTGCTGAATTATGGTTTCTACAAGAAGCTGTATGTTGCACAGGGTCCCATAACTAGTCCTGTGCCTGTCGCAACCCATCCAACCTGATCCATATCAGGGGCAAGCAGCAGAAACAAGCCTGTTTGTTTCCCACTGGTGCCTGGTCTCCAGCGTAGGTAAAGTTTTTCTGGGAAGGCAGGGAGAAAGCTCCAAAGAAATCACAAATATCACCCCAGAAGAGCCTGAGACTCCTGCTGCTTGAGAGCTAGGCTGGTGCTGACTTGTGGGTGGACTCTAAGATGCTGGGGAAGAAGGGAAACAACATGTAGCAAAAAGGCTTGTGGGAGAAGGATCTGTCAAAACCCCTTTTCTCTGGGTGGAAAAACCCCCAGCAAATGCCGACAGCCACCCAGGAGAAGCAGAGTCTCCCAAGGGAGTGGAGGAGGGATCTCAGAGTGGTTGCATGGGGCTGTGGGTTCCAGGGACAGAGTGAGCCCTGAGTCCTCTATGAAGTGAGGGGAAAAAAAAATTGCATTCAGGCACAGTCATTATGGCAACACAGAGGCTTCTGGTAAGCTGTGCTTGTTTACTTGCATCATCATCACAACAACAATAATGAAATCCATTTCCTTACTCTTTCTCTCTGTGCAATGGATGTCACTGTTGTTCTCCGCAGGAAAGTCACCAAGTGCTGGATCCCTAGCCTGGGATGGCAGGGAACAGAGTTCTGCTCCTCCTGGGTGATTGCGGCAAAGGGGTCTGGTGGGAAGCGTGGTGGGGTCTGGTGCCTGCTGTCCTTCCAGGGGATGGACAGCCAGTGTGGATGCCAGGAGGTAATGTGTGCCCAAAGAGCCCCAGTGAGCTTCGGGGGCTGCAGGACGAAGACTCCATCTCCAGCACAAGCTCTGCTGGGCACTTGTCCCATGTACCTCTCTGGGGCTGGGGGTTTTGTCTGGATGGGGTTTTGCTCTGCTCAGGGAAGGGAAGATTTTCGTTTGTCCTGCCAGGCTGAGGAGATTGGATGGAGCAGTGGTTGTCCCTGTCACGATGTAGGCTCAGGATTTCCTCCTTGGGGTGGTCTCATTTATTGGGGAGGAAGGAAACGGGTCCAGCAAGGCTGGTGGGTATGAGCGTGGTGAGGGTGGGGATGCCATGCTCTGGAGCAGTGGGGTGATGCTGGTGGGTGTCTCAGGGACCTGGCAGGCTTTGCCAAACCCTCCCTCCCACAGGATGGCTCATGTCCAAGGCCAGCATTGCTCCTTTCTATGCCAGGGACACTGCAGGAGACCTGGCAGGCACATCCCAGGAGTGCTCATCCCTTCTTCCTTTCCTCCTCTCAGCTCAAGCCCTTGTCCTTGCTGGTGAGTCTCTTTGCTTGCAGAGTTACGGTGACAGTTCTTGGGGCTCTGAACAGTTGTTGCTGAATAAGGCGACAGGCCTTGGTGTCCCCTCAAGCGGCAGCAAGTCATGTTGTGACTCTGCTGTCCTTCCATGTGCTACCTGGCTCAAAAGGTGTCCGGCAGCACTGGGCACCAGGCGCAAGCCCTGCCACCCCTCTGAAAGATTAGACAGTCTCCCCAGATCCCACCAGTGCCCTAGAAACCCCAGTGAGCATTGGGGTTCTGCCCTCTTCCCTCCTCCCAGAGTATGTGCTCAGGGTTGGGGGCTCCCCACCATGCATGCTGTTGCACTGATCTCTGCTCTGTCCTGCTCCTCCCTCCTGCCTGGACCTCCATGGCTGCAGAGATAGCCCTGCTGACCCTGGACCCACCCTGGAGCATGATGCTTCCAGGAGAGAGCATGATCCTTAGGTGCTGGGGCTCCCACTCGCTGTGGCAGCACCCCACGGCTTGGTACAATGGCAAGCTCTTGGCACCCACAGATATGTACACCTACAGGATCAGAATGAGTGTCAGAGCCCTGCCTCCAGGCACAGCAACTGTGTTACCCTGACTGTCTCCTATGGTGAGTGACATGGCCCAGGGATGATCCCTGCTATCCTCCTGCCCCAAGACCCCTAGGATTCGCTGTGGACCTGCTTGTCCTGCCCTGGGACAAATGCAGCTCCTGTGGGGTTAATGAAGGCAACGCTATTGGGTTTGGGGTGCTGCAAACTGGGTTATGGGGGCTTTTGCCTCCCCTCCTCTTCAAAATGCATCCCTCTTTCAGGGCCCCTTGCAGCTGCTGCTCTTGGGGTCTCTTCCAGACTGGCTGATCCTCTAGGTCCTGTCGTACATGGTGTTCAAGGGGGAACGGCTGCCCATCATGCAGTGCTGGGGATGGGATGGCAGGGCACATCTTCGGTGCGGTATTACAGAGATGGAGCTGGCATCACTATGCGATATGCCTCAGCAGAGCAGCATTCCATCTCCTGACCTGAGACCCACCACAGTGACAGGTATCACTGCTCCTTTTCATTGCTAAAAGGCAGTCTTGGGTTTTATACGTTTCCACTGAAGGTAAATTCCTGTGTCTTTGGGCTCTCTGTCTTCCCAGGGTCTCATCTGGTGGGAGCTGCAGGACAGAGAGGGTGAGGGGTTCTGTACGATGTCTGAGCTGGGTCTGTGCTACCAATGCCAGTGCAGGAAACCTGGCACCTGCCCACCACCAGAAAAAGACGTGCCCGGTCACAACCCCCAGCCTGGCTCTAGGACACTCCCCACACCCATCTTGGGGTCTTGGCCCTGCACAGCCTTGGTGGGGTGGGAAGATTGTCCTTTCCTTCCTGCATCTTTAGAGGTGATGCAGCCCCAGAAGGTGCATCTGACAAGATGTGCCCCATCTCCCCCCTTCCTCACACTGTGTCCATCTCTCCCCAACCCCATCCATCTCTCCCCACTGCCCATGCCTGTCTCGCTGTCCCATCCCCCTCCACGTGTCCCTCTGTCCCCCTCTGCATGTCTTGCCACCCCCCAAATGCTTTCTACCGAAATGTACCCCATGTGAGTTTTTCCCCACATGACATTTTTTCCCGTGTGACACCCCCATGCACATCCCCTGCCCTCCTATCTTGTCTTCCCACTCCCCTCTCCCTCCACCCCCCCTATTCCACACTAGAGTGCACAGAAATTTGGTAGGGGACGCAGCCAGGACAGCTGACCCCAACTGACCAAAGGGATATTCCAGATCGTATGATGTCATGCTCAGTAATAAAATTAGGGGGGAGGTTGGTGGGGGGGACACTGCTCGGGGTCTGGCTGGGCTTTGGTCTGTTAGTGTTGACCAATTGTTTTCATTTGCATCGCTTGTCTTGGATTTTACTTTTCTCTCTTTGTGTCCCCATCCCCCTTATAATGTGTTGTTTTTTTTTTTAATTATTAAACTGTTTATTTCAACCCACAAGTTTTCTCACTTTTGCCCTTCTGATTCTCTCCCCCATCCCACCGAGGCAGGGCGGGGAGTGAGTGAGCAGTTGTGTGGTGCTTAGTTGCCAGCTGGGATGAAACCACAGCACAAGGTCTGTTGCAAGCCTTGCCTGGCTAATGCTTAAGGCTCTCCATGTTATTCCTACCATCTTGATAGGCCATTGTTGTGGTTTAACCCCAGCCAGCAACTAAGCACCACGCAGCCGCTCACTCCCCCCCCCCCCCCCCCCAGTGGGATGGGGGAGAAAATTGGGAAAAGAAGTAAAAGTTGTGGGTTGAGATAAGAACAGTTTAATAGAACAGAAAAGAAGAAACTAATAATGATAATGATAACACTAATAAAATGACAACGGTAATAATAAAAGGATTGGAATGTACAAATGGTGTGCAGTGCAATTGCTCACCACCCGCCGATTGACACCGAGTTAGTCCCCGAGGAGTGATCCCCTGCCCCCACTCCCCCCAGTTTATATACTAGATGTGATGTCACATGGTATGGAATACCCCGTTGGCCACTTTGGGTCAGCTGCCCTGGCTGTGTCCTGTGCCAACTTCTTGCACCCCTCCAGCTTTCTCGCTGGCTGGGATTGAGAAGCTGAAAAATCCTTGACTTTAGACTAAACACTACTGAGCAACAACTGAAAACATCAGTGTTATCAACATTCTTCGCATACTGAACTCAAAACATAGCACTGTACCAGCTACTAGGAAGACAATTAACTCTATCCCAGCTGAAACCAGGACAGCCATCCTTGTTCTTCATTGCTGCTTTATAGTGCCCTTTGCTCCATAAGCAGCAGTACTCGGGCTGTGCAAGCATACCTGTCTCCCAACCACTGGGAAGTAACTCTGTCAAAGACAAAGCGCGAAACAGCCATGGCACAATCTAAAGCAATTCTGCCTCTCAAAGGACCCAGCAGGCGCCTTTCTCTCGCCTTTTACTCTGTCCAGCTAGGCTGGAAAGAACAGTTGTCGCAGGAACTGCTACACCCTCTGACTCCTTCTCAGGTTGTCACTTTGGCCCTGTGTACAGGCTGCTGAGGTCATCGACTCTGCATGGGACACAGGCACCCTGGAAAGCTTTACACCAAGTCATTCCTTTCTCCTTTGGGCAGGAGCAGTTCTGCTGCTGCTACAAACAGCCATTTTCTCAAGGGCAAGGGGCTGGGACGACAACAGGCAGCTGCACGCTCCGAAGATGCTGTTTTCTGGGGACCTGGTGCAGGGAAAGCTGAGGCATATTCCACGCTGCCAGTGGCTTTTCACAAGGGAACTGTGCTCTGGTTTTGGCAGAAAAGGATGTCAGTCACAGGCAGCCACATATCACTGTGCATGGATATTTGGCAGGTGTCTTGCTTGTTCAAGTAGAGGTGTATTTCTTGCCTTGCAGTCTTGATGATAAAACAGGGGTTCAAGCTACAAAAGCCTTTTGATGTCAAAGCAAGAAGACAACTAGATTTCTACCAGCGCTGTATTATTAGCTGAAAATGGCTTGCAGGCCAAGAGATATTTAGAGGGGTCTGAATTAAAGAAACTGAGTGTTGAAGTGTTTGTTTTAAGGAGGTGAATTAGGCAGCCAAAGGAACTGAGCTGCTCACCTGACACATTGGCAGAACAGCCTATCCAGCCTACTAAGTATTGCGTGTTGCAGGTAGCAAAGTGCAACTGCAACGCTTGCTGGCAGGAGTCACAAGGAGTGCAGAGCTACGCTCCTGTACAGAGCAAAGATGGAACCTCCAGGGCTCTGTGGTCATCTGCTGAGGACATCTAATATCCCAACATGCCTCTTTGCTTTCTTTGCTTCATGTCTAATTACTTTGCATGCTGGAGGGCAGGGTGGTAAGTAACACCGTGCAGCATCTCTTAAGTGTCAAGCCCTGCACAGGAAGCCTCCTGCGTATGCAGGGTTAGGAGAGCAGATTACTGATAGCACAGACGTGAGGGAAGGTGCAAACAACGCAACAAAGCCCAAGGATCACCAGCGTATCACTCATTTGCGGATCAGCCTCTTGCACCTGGTCTGCTTGGACGCTCTGTTTCCTGCTGAACATAGCTGCCCCATCACACAAAGTAGCTTTTGGATTCTTCTCTCTTCCCTTCAGGATGTTTGTGTTGCCTTATTTAAAAAAAAAAATCTCTCTACAGCATCTGTTGAGTCGCTGCTGTCACTCCCACAACTCTGATGTCACATGCAGACCGATACACCAATCCCCGGGGCTTGCTCCGGGCGAAAACAACTCCTGTTCCACATGTTCCCACGCTGCTTCTCCTCCCCAGGTAATGGGGTGGGGAGCAGGGACAGAAGGAACCCCCGGACCTTTAAAGCAGTCAAATGCAAAGGACAGAAACGCTCCAGCCACTCGGGTGCTTTTTGGTATGGAGGCAATGAAGATTAGTGCCCGGGCTGCGAGTGGGGAAAGGGCAGGGAAATGCAAGCCCTGTACCCCCAGTACGTAGTTACCGTCTTTGGCTGGTCTAAACTGGGCTGAGCTGTCAGTCATTTCTCATCCACCTGATGCCCAGAACAGGATCGTCCAGCTCACCGCTGCCGCCCGGCGACGAAAAGGCGGTACTGTAGCTCGGGCGCCGCTCATGCGCTCTACGCTGCCGTCCGCCGGTAACGGCGATGCGATGCTGCGGTGCCTGCGGGCCCATGCTGCCGCCGCGCTCGCTGCCGCCTCCCGGTAAGGAAACGCCGCCGCCGCCGCCCCACGCGCGCTGTGTCAGCGGGCGCTCGGCGCGCAAAGCGCGGAACTGCAGCACCGGTGCCGCCCCTGGGCACGCGCCTCCCGCCGTCCACTCGCTGCTGCTGCCTCCTTGTGGCCGAAGCGCGGAACTGCAGCGCCGGCACGGGAGAGGTGCGCAGCAGTGCCGCCGCCGCCCTCGCTGCTGCTACCTGGCGGCCGAAGCGCGGCACTGCAGCCCAGGGTTCGCGCGCCGGCTCTGGCCCCTCCTGCACGCCCTCGGCGGCCGGCGCATGCGCGGTCCACGGGAGCAGCATGGCGGCGCCAAGGGCGCGGGCGTCGGCGTCAGCGGGTGAGCGCCAGGATCACCGGTGAGGTGAGCGATCCCCTTCGGCGGGGGTGGGGGGTGTCTCCTGCCCTCTGGTCGCCCGGGGGTGGCGGGGCGGGAAGCTTCAAAGCTGCCGCTGCGGCAGGCTCCCGGTCTGCTGGAGGCGAGCCGGGCCAGGGCAGCCCCAGGGAGTTCCCCGAGAGCTTGACAGAAGGAAAGAGCGGACGGAGGCGGGCACCCCCCAGGCGCAGCCACTGGGCACCTCCCCAACTCGCCAGAGCTCCCCTGGAGCCTCCCTCGGCCCCGCTCGCCCCGTGCAGCTGCCCCCAGCTCCAGCCCCTCCCCTGAAGCCTGTCCTGTAGCCCCAGGCAGCCCCCAAGCCCTGTCGTGAGGGCAGCAAGCTGGCCCTCAGTGCACCTCCAGGAGCCCCTGCAGAAGGAGCAGCTCTGGCGAGTGGCAAACTATGGTAATAATGGTCGCTGCTTCTTTCCCTCTCCCAGAGGCTGCGCTGAGGATGCGTTTGTCCGTTCCTCCCCTGGGGATGCTGTTGACTGCACCCGCTTCAGGCTTGTGTGGGCTGACTCTGCCTGGTCTTGCTCTCCTCGCAGCATGGGAGCAAAAAGGGACAGGCGGAGCGCTTACTGGCTGTGGGCAGGAGCTGCTGCAGCTGTAGCTGGAGAGGCCAGAGAAAGGTAAAGATGAAGAAATTGAAGGCCATCTGGCCGGCAACTGCCTCCTGCTGCAGGCAAGAGAGAGCCTGCTTCTCCAGGTGAGGAAGGATCCCTCATTGTAGTCCACAGCAGGCCAGGCTGCCAACGTGCACTGTAGGGTCTGTATGCGCCACCAACAGTGCCGTACGGCCACATAGTGCACAAGCGAGCGAGGCTACGTGCTCCCTCTTCCTCCCTCCCTTTCTCTCTCTCTTGTTCTACTGCTCCCTTTTCTTTTTCTATCTGTACTTTTGTTCTGCTCCCTCTCCCTCTTTTTTTTTAAATCCTCTGTCTCTGTCCTGCATCCCATTGCTGTTTTTTCTTTTTCCATCTCTTTGCCCTGATCTGCATCCATCTCTTTTTTTCCACAATTTCTCTGGCTTGTTCCGTGGCATTCTTTTCCTCTCTGTGCCTGTATGTGCTGCTCCATGTCCCTGCCTTCCTATCTTCCTCCCTCCTTCTTTGCTTTCTCTCTGTATCCCTTCGTCTTGCTCACTCACTGTTTTTTTTTCATTCTATATCTCACTGCCCCTGTTCTCCTTCCTGTTCATCTCTTACTCTCTCTGACCCTTTGTGCTGCTCCCTTGCATCCTACTCCCTCCCTCCCTCTCTCTCTATCACACTGTCTTGCTCCTGATCCCGCTCTTTCTTTCTACCCTTCTGATGTGTGTATCCCCCAACCCCTCCTTTTACATGTCCTGGTCTTTCTACATCCTTCTGTTATTCTCCTTCTCTTCCTCTATCCTGCTGCCCATCGCTATTTTTTTTTCCTCCTCCATCCCTTTGTCCTGCTCCCTGTCCTTGTCGATCTTTCCCTTTGTTCTGCTTTCAGTCTTTGTTTTCTCTATCTGACTGTCCTTTTCCCTGTACCTTCTTCTCTCTGCTCCTCAGCCCTGCTCCCTCATCTTACTCTTCTTTCTGCCATGCCTCTCTTTTTCTCTGGACCCTCTGTGCTGTTCCCTTTCTTTTTTTTTCTCCAATTGTCTGTTGTCTTACCTGTCCCTCTCTGTCTCTCTTGCTCTGTCCTGCTCCCTGTCCCTATTATTTCTTGCTTCACCTCTCTGTCCCTGTTTTTTCTGTCTTGCTCCATTTCCCTGTCATTTTCTCTGCTGCTCTCGTTGGCTTTCTATCCCAGTGTCCTGCTCCCTGTCCCTCTCTCTTTTGCAGTATCCCACTTTCTGGCTCCCTGTCCCTCACCTGTTTTCTATATGCCTCTGTCCTTCATCCTGTCTTTCCTTGTCCCTCTGTTCTGCTACCCATCACTGTTGTCTTTTTTTCTCCATCATTCTGCCTTGGTCCTGTCACTCTCCTCCTCTCTCTCTCTAATGTTTCTTTCTCCATCCCTGCCCCACTCCCTGTCCCTTTTCTCCTATGCTCTGTCCTCCATCCTCCTCCTAACTTTTTTTCTGTGTATGTCCATACTGCTGCCTGTCCCATCATTTGTTGCTATATCCCCCTGCCCAGCTCGCTGTCCCATTATTCTCCTCTGTCCTGCTCCCTGGCCTTTTTTCTCATCCTGCAGCCCAGCACTGGTTTTCCTTTCTCCATCTGTTTGTCCTGATCTTTCTCTCTTTTCCCCTCAATCCCTCTGGCTTGTTACCTGTCTTTTTCTCTCCTTCCTGCCTTCTTTATTCCTCTCATTCAGTTTCTTTCTCAATCAGTCTGTTCTGCTCCCTGCTCATCATTTTCTCTCTCTTTCCCTCTGTCCTGCTCCCTGACCCTGTTTTTCTTCTGCCATGTCCTTGCAGGGCTCCTCATCCCTTTTTAACTGATTTCTCCACCTCACTGTCTTTTTCCCTGTACCTTTCTTTCTCTGCTCCTTAGTCTTTCTCCCTAATTTTATTTTTCTCTTTCTGTTCCTCTATCCTGTTCCCCATTGCTATATTTTCATTCTCTGTATCTGCTGCTCCAGTAATGACTGCTGAGTTGTCCCGGGGGAAGGGCGAGTGTACAGGCACTGAGCCCCAGAGCAGACTCACTCCTGGGACTTACATGCATTAATGAATAAACACTTGCTGTCTCCTTTCCACTCATGGCTCTGTTTGTAGTCCTTTGTACTTGGTGAGTGGCTGTCATAATGTCCAGGGTAGCAGGTTACGTAGTGGGTGTAAGGGGCCATGGCTGGGGCTGTGGAGGAGCCCCGGGGGGGCCAGCGAGACTGATGGCAATGGCCCCTCTGTGTAAAAGGGCTGCAGCCCCAGGGTGTGGTGCTGCTGGGGCATGCCTGCCTGAGAGTGCTGACAAGCTGCGAGGATGTTTCCAACAGACAGGTTGACAGTCACTTGGAGTCAGGCCCCATTAGGGCAGCTCCCAGGGATTTTCTGAGAGCTGGTGGAGAGGAAGCAGGAAGAGGGGCAGGAGATGGCTGCCCCCACCCCTCCAGGTACCTGGAGGCCTTCCCACTCCCTGGAAAAGGCCCTGAGTGCCTCACCAACTCAACAAAACTCCAGCCCTGCTCACCCCATGCAGCTGCCCCCAGCTCTAGCACCTCCCCTGAAGCCTGTCCCATAGCCACTGACTGGCCACAAACCCTGTTCTCATGGCATCAGGGTGGCCCTTGAATATGCTTTATTGCACCATAAGTGCAGGTGCCATTAGCATCAGTCTGGGGAAAGAGCGGTGTCTCCAGAAGCTGCTGCAGAAGGAGGGGTTCCTGCCTGAGGAGAACTACAGTCATCACTGTGGATAAGAGTTGCTTGTTCTTTCCCTTTCCTAGAGGCAGCATTGAAGACTTAGTTGTCGATTCCTCTCTGGGGATGTTGTTGACTGTGTCTGGCTCAGGTTTGTGTGGGTTGCCTTTGGCCTCATTCTCCTAGCGGCATGGGCGAAAACGGACAGCTGGAGACTTACTGGCTGTGGACAGGAGCTGCAGTGGCTGAAGCTAGAGAGGCCAGAAGAAGGTAAAGCAACTGAAGAATAAAATAAAGGGCAGACAGGAGACAGCCTGCCTCTCCAGGTGAGGAAGGATCCCTCTTAGTGCAGTTCTCAGCAGATCCGATCACTAATGTGCACAGCAGGGTCTGTATGCATAACCAAAAGCACACTACAGAGATGTAGTGTGTGCATGTGGGAGGCTATGTATTTGGGAAGCCTCATGTTGTAAGAGCTGTAAGACACCAATCTATGCTTTTAGGTGGATGACAGTCAAGTGACCAGAGCTACAGAGGAGGAGTGGGGGCAGAGAGAGACAAAGACATGTCCAAACTGTCAAATTCTCCCAACACCTCCAAGAGCGGGAGCTGCAGTGAGTCCTGGACCCTTGGGGTCATGTTGCCTCTCTCCTGCATCCCAGGTCCCTCCCTGCCCCCCCTTCTCTCACTGCTGTAATTTTTTTCTGTTTCCCTGCACCTCTCCCTCTCTCTTTCTCCAAGTCCCCCTCTTTATTTGTTGTTCTACCCCTCTGTTTTCTTTTTCAGTCTGTGCTTCTGTCCTGTTCCCAGTCCCTCTTTTTTTTACCCTCTGCCTTGCAGCCTGTCACTATTTTTGTCTTTCTCCATTTATCTGTCTTCCTATCCCAAATTTTAATTCCTCCCTGTCTGCCCTTTAGCTCTTCACTGCCTGCCCCCCCCCCATTCTCTCTGTCTGATTTTAAAATACCTCTTTCTCTGCCCTGTATCCTAGGTATACTTTTTCTTTCTTAGATTCTCTCATTCCAGGTCCCTGTCCCTATGTTTTAATTTCTTCCCTCTCTATCCCGTAGCCTGTTTTCCTCTTTACTGCTCACTCTCCGTCTGGCTCACTGTCCCTATTCTTTAATTCCTCTCCCTCTCCCCTTTAGCTCATCAAGTTTTTTTGGTATTTCTGTCTCTCTCTGTCTACCTCACTGTCACCTTTTTTAATTCTTCCCTCTCTACCCTGTGGCCCATCACTAATCTTTGTTTTTCTCCATCTCAGTCTGGTTCCCTCTCCCTTCCTCCTCTCTGGTCTGTAGCCCATTGCTATTATTTTTTTCCCTCTGCCTCTCTCTCTGTGGCTCCCTTTGCATATTTTTCAATCCCCCCACCTCTGCCCTGCAGCCCATTGCTGTTGTATTGGGTTTACGTGGCAAGGTTTTGCTAGCAGGGGCCAGCAGGGGCTACAGGGGTGGGTTCTCTGAGAGGGCACTTGGTGTTGCCCCCATGTTGGGCACAGCCAGTTCCAGCTCCAAGATGGATCTGCTGCTGGTCAAAGCTGAGCCTATTGGCAATGCTGGTAGTGCCTCTGATGACATATTTAAGGGCAGCTAAAAAATGCTGCACAGAAGCTGTGATAGAGAAAATGTGAGTGTGAAACAGCCTTGCAGACACCGAGGTTGGTGAAGAAGGAGGAGGAGGAGGTGCTCCAGGCGCCAGAGCAGAGATTCCCCTGCAGCCTGTGGGGAAGACCATGGTGAGGCAGGCTGTCCCCCTGCAGCCCAGGGAGGTCCACAGTGGAGCAGATATCCATGTGCAGCCTGTGGAGGACCCCATGCTGGAGCAGGTGGATGTGCCTGAAGGAAGCTATGACCCTGTGGAGCCTGTGCTGGAGCAGGCTTCTGGCAGGACCTGTGGAGAGGAGCCCATGCTGGAGCAGGTTTTCTGGCAGCACCCATGGGAGGGACCCCACAGTGGAACAGAAGAAGAAGGAGGAAGGAGCAGCAGAGACAACTTGGGGGGAGGAAGTAGAGAAGTCAGGAGTGAAGATGAGCCCAGGAAAAAAGAGAAGGGTGGAGGGAAGGTGGTTTTTAGATTTGTTCTTATTTCTCATTATCCTACTCTTATTTTGATTGACAATACATTAAATTAATTTCCCCAAGTTGAGTCTGTTTTACCTGTGACAGTAATTGGTGAGTGATCTGTCTCCCTCTCCGCTAGCCCACCTACCTGTCTGGCTCCCTGAAAGTTGTTACTCTTCTGCCAACTTTGCCCTGTACCACTTCACCAATTAATTTTTTTCTATGTTTCCCTCTCTGTGGCCCCCTCTCCCTATTTTTTTTAATTCCTCCCTCTGTCCTGTACCCTGTTGCTTTTAAAATTTTCTTTCCATGTTTCCTTCCATCCATCTCTATTTTTTAATTATTTCCTGTGGGTTTTTTGTACCCTGTCACTTTAAAAATTTTCTTATTGTGGTTCCTTCTATCCATCTCCCTGTCCCTGTTTTTTTAATATGCCTGTGTTTCTTGTACCCGATCACTTTTTACATTTTCTTTCTACATTGTCCTGTATCCATCTCGTGTCCCTATGTTTTAATTCTTGTCTATGTTTCTTGTACTTGGTTGCTTTTTAAAATTCCTTCTACGTCTTCCTCTATCTGGCTCCCTTTCTCGATTTTTTTTTTTTTTTATTATTTTTTTTTTTAAATTCTTCCCTGTATTTCTTGTACTCCATTGCTATCTAATTTCTCTTTCAACAACTCCCTTTATCTGGCTCCTTTTCCCTAATTTTTAATTTCTCCCTTTTTTCTGCATACGCTGTCACTTTGTAAATTTTCTTTCAATGTTTCCTTCTTTTCCCATCCCTGTTGCTATTTTTTATTTTTTTCCTGTGTTTTTTGTAGCCTGTTACTCTGTAAAATTTCTTTCTATGTCTCCCTCTATCCAACTCCCTGTCCCTATTTTTTTAATTCCTCCCTTTCTGTCCTATACTCCATCAATTTTAAATTTTGTTTCTATGGCTACTTGTATCCAGTTCACTGTCTTTATTTTCTAATTCTCTCTTGTCTGTCCCGTATCCTGTTGCTTCTTCAATTTTCTTTCTATGTCTACTTTTATCAAGCTCCCTATCGGTATTTTTTAATTCTTTCCTGTGCCATGTACCCCTGTTCTTATTGTTTAATTTATTCTTGTCTTTCCTTAAAGCTGTCACATTTTAAATTTTCTGTCAACATTTATCCTCTTTGCTGTCCCTATTTTTTGTTTTCCTTTCTATCTTGTACCTTGTAGCTTTTAAAATTTTCTTTCTGTATCTACTTTAACCAATTCATTGTCTGTCCTGTACCCCATTGCTTTTGAAATTTTCTTCCTATGTCTCCCTGTATTTTTTCTGCCTGTTCTTATTTTGTAACTTTTTCTTCTTCCCTTAATGCCTCCCTTTTGAAATTTTCTTCCTATGTCTCTATCACCCTACCCTTATTTTGAAAATTTTGTCTTTCCTTAATGCCTTTGGTTTTTAAATTTTCTTTCTATGTCAACTTTTATCCAGTTTTCTGTTCCATTTTTAATTTTTTTTCTGCTTGTCCTTTACCAAGTTGCTTTTTAAATTCTTCTTTCTATTATGTCTACTTTAACCAATTCACTGTCTTTATTTTTAAAATTTTTTTCTTGTCTGTCCTGAACCTTGTTGCTTTTTCAGTTGTCATTCTATGTCTACTTTTATCAGGCTCCCTATCCATATTTTTCATTTATTCCTGTCTGTCCTGTACCTTGTGTATTGGGTCTGGCTGAGATGGAGTTAATACTCCCCATAGCAGCCCTCATAGCACTGTGCTCTGCATCAGTAGCTAGAAAGGTGTTGATAACACACCAGTGTTTTGGCTACTGCTGAGCAGTGCTGGCACAGCATCAAGGCTGTCTCTCCAACATTTTTGCCCCCCCCTCAATGGCAGGCTGGGGTAGGGCGAGATCTCAGGAGGGGACGTAACCAGGACAGCTGACCTAAACTAACCAAACAGATATTCCATACCATATGATGTCAGCTCAGATATAAAAGCTAAGTAAAGGGAGACGGAAGGGGGGCATTTTTGCCTTCCGGAGCAACCACTATGCGTTCTGAAGCCCTGCTTCCCAGGAAGTGGCTAGATATCGCCTGCTGATGGGAAGTAGAGAATAATATCATTTGTTTTTCTTTGCTTTCACGCACGACCTTGGCTTTCAGTTTATTAAACTGTCCTTATCTTGACCCACGAGCCTTTTGTTATATTTTCTCCCCCCTGTCCAGCTGAGAAGGGGGAGTGATAGAGCGGCTTTGGTGGGCACCTGGCATCCAGCCAGGGTCAACCCACTACAGTCCTTTTTGGTGCCCAACGTGGGGCAAGACAACGGCAGTTTTGCATTAAACATGCCATAGCTAGTTATTAAGTGGCAAGCTCCTGTGCAGGTCACGGAGCTTGTTGGCTGCTTGCTTATCTCTACCTTGCTGAGTTTTGGAACATGGTAACGCAAATAATGGCTGTGTGCTTTGCCCTGGCACTGATGGCTTTGCTGTGTTGTGGGAGCTATCTTGTGGGGAGAACGAAGGAACTCGGGAACATGCTAATACAAATAATATCTATGTGCTTTGTCCTGGCACTGATGGCTTTGCTGTGTTGTGGGAGCTATCTTGTGGAGGAGATGAGGGAACACATCTCCCTCTCCCTACCGGGCATTGATGTGAATGGTTTTATTATGCAGGCTCCCGAGGTCCTTGTTCACCCTTATGTGAGTTGTTCAGTACTAATAATTAATACTGGTGGTATATTATGGGTATTGTGGAATCTGGTCTCATCCTGGTATAAGAGAAGACAAGTTTTGGGTGAGGCAATACTGAAATGTGCCCTCAAGCGACCGGTCCCTGGGTGGCAGGGTATATGGAAGGATTTGGGCAGATTCCTAGGACGGTTATCACCTCCCATAATCTGGGACTTTACACCTGAACAGGCAAGTAACCCTGGCAAACTGACGCGCCACCTGATAGAAGGGTGCCTTGCCTATCCCAATGAAAACCAGCAGCTTCTCGCACTGTACTGGGGCCTGGCCTATGCCTACCGAGCCATAGTTCAACACTCTCAGAGGACCACGGTTGAGGCAGGGACCCAGACTGCATCTGAGGACACCATGCTCGAGGCAGGGACCCAAACAACAACAACAACTACAGTAATTGCCCCAATAGTGAAAAAGAAACAGTGGACAAGGAGATCAACAGGTCCATACCATCGATTAGTGAGGGAAGAAGAAGGAGAGGAAAGGCTTAATCTAGAAGCTGGTCCTTCGATAAAGAAATTGGAGGAAGGAGTGAGGGAACTTAAACAGGAAGCGGAAACTACCCGGTCCCTGACGTCCTCAGAACTTCGGGACTTGCGGAAAGACTACAGCCGCCAGCCAGGTGAGCGGATTGCTGCCTGGCTGCTCCGATGCTGGGATAACGGGGCCGACAGTCAGCAACTGGAAGGCAAAGAAGCCCAACAGCTGGGATCCCTCGCTAGAAACCGGGGAATTGAAAGAGGAATTGGAAAAGAGGCAGCAATTTGCAGTCTCTGGAGCCGACTCCTCTCAAGTGTGAGGGCAAGATATCCATTCAAGGAAGATCTTGTGAATTCCTCAGAAAAGTGGACTACCGCAGATGAAGGCATCCAGTATCTGAGAGAGTTAGCAGTGGTGGAAGTCATCTACAGTGATCTAGATGATGAGGAAGTCTCAAAAGATCCAGAGGATGTCCTGTGCACACAGGCCATGTGGAGAAAGGTGATTCAAGGTGCCCCAGCGTCATATTCTAACAGCTTGGCAGCAATGTATTGCCCAGATATGGAAACACCAACTGTGGAGAAAGTGTCGTCTTGGCTCCAAAACTTTGAAGAAAATCTCTGTGTCTCCTCATCCCTACAGGACAGTGCCTTGGCTCTTAGGGACACTCCAAGAAATCAGTCCTCTCCTGCCCCGGTCAGAGGGAAAGGGAGCCCAAGGCGTATGCCACGTAGTACACTCTGGTTCTTCCTGCGTGACCAAGGGGAGGACATGAGGAAGTGGGATGGTGAACCCACCTTTAAGCTGGAAGCCCGCATACGTGAACTGAGAGGGAAGACAGCTGTTAAGAAGGGGTCACCCAAGAAGAAGGCTGTCAGTGTCATTGCTGTAGAGGCCCAAGAAAGCAATCAGCGATCCTCCAGGCATAGAAGAACTGAAACGACCTCCCTTGACTTTGGTGAGGGGACTTCTGGTCTCGCACCGCAAGGGTCAGACAGTGAATACTCTGATGAGGAACAGCAATAGAGGGTCCCTGCCTTCGGCCAGGAGGAGGAAAGGGATGACCGGATATACTGGACTGTGTGGATTCGATGGCCTGGCACATCAGACCCACAGAAGTATAAGGCTTTGGTAGACACTGGTGCACAGTGTACGCTGGTACCATCAGTGTACAGGGGCACAGAACCCATCTGGATCTCTGGAGTGACAGGGGGATGCCAGGAATTGACTGTATTGGAGGCTGATGTGAGCTTGACAGGGGACAGGTGGGAAAAGCACCCCATTGTGACTGGCCCAGAGGCCCCTTGTATCCTTGGCATAGACTACCTCAAGAGAGGGTACTTCAAGGACCCAAAGGGGTACCGATGGGCTTTTGGTGTAGCCACTGTAAACGCAGAGAAGATCAAACAGCTATCTACTCTGCCTGGCCTCTCGGAAGATCCCTTCATTGTGGGACTGCTGCAAGTTGAAGAACAGCAGGTGCCAATCGCTACCAGGATGGTGCACCGCCGGCAATATCGGACAAACCGAGACTCCCTGGCTCCCATCCATGAGCTGATTCATCAACTAGAGAGCCAAGGAGTCATCAGCAAGACTCATTCACCTTTTACTAGTCCTATATGGCCAGTGCGAAAGTCTGATGGAGGGTGGAGGTTAACAGCAGATTATCGTGGCCTGAATGAAGTGACACCGCCACTGAGTGCTGCTGTACCAGACATGTTAGAGCTCCAGTATGAACTGGCATCAAAGGCAGCCACGTGGTATGCTACAATTGATATTGCCAATGCGTTTTTCTCCATTCCTTTGGCAGCAGAGTGCAGGCCACAGTTTGCTTTCACATGGAGAGGTGTCCAATACATCTGGAATCGACTGCCCCAGGGGTGGAAGCACAGCCCTACCATTTGTCACGGACTAATCCAAACAGCACTGGAACAAGGCGATGCCCCTGAACATTTACAATACATAGATGACATCATCGTGTGGGGCAACGAGGCAGAAGTGTTTGAGAAGGGAAAAAGAATAATTCAGATTCTTCTGAAAGCTGGTTTTGCCATAAAGAAAAGCAAGGTCAAGGGACCTGCACAGGAGATTCAGTTCTTGGGAATAAAATGGCAGGATGGACGCTGTCATGTCCCTATGGATGTGGTTAACAAGATAGCAACTATGTCTCCACCAGCTAACAAGAAACAAAGACAAGCTTTCCTAGGCCTTGTGGGGTTCTGGAGAATGCATATTCCAGGTTATAGTCAGCTTGTGAGCCCTCTCTATCGAGTAACGTGGAAAAAGAACTATTTTGAATGGGGCCCTGAACAACAACAAGCCTTTGAGCATATCAGACAGGAAGTAGCTCGTGCAGTAGCTCTTGGGCCTGTCCGGACAGGACCAGATGTACAAAATGTGCTCTACACTGCAGCTGGGGAGCATGGTCTCAACTGGAGCCTCTGGCAGAAAACACCAGGAGAAACCTGAGGTCGACCATTAGGGTTTTGGAGCCGGGGGTACTGAGGACCAGAAGCCCACTACACCCTGACTGAAAAAGAGATACTAGCAGCATATGAGGGGGTTCGAGCCGCTTCAGAAGTTGTTGGTACAGAAGCATATCTTCTCTTGGCACCACGATTGCCCGTGCTACACTGGATGTTCAAAGGAAACATCCCCTCTACACATCATGCAACCAGTGCTACATGGAGTAAGTGGATAGCATTGATCACACAACGGGCTCAACTGGGGAAATCTAACCGCCCAGGAATTCTGGAAGAGATCATGGACTGGCCAGAAGGCAGAGATTTTGGAGCATCGCCTGAGGAGGTGGCTCGTGCCCAAGAGGCACCACCATATAATGAGTTATCAGAAGATGAAAGGTGTTATGCTTTGTTTACCGGTGGATCCTGTCGTGTGGTAGGGAACCATCGGAAGTGGAAAGCTGCTGTGTGGAGTCCCACACGACAAGTTGTTGAGGCCACTGAAGGAGAAGGCGAGTCAAGTCAGTTTGCAGAAGTGAAAGCCATCCAACTAGCCCTAGACATTGCTGAACGAGAAAAGTGGCCGGTACTCTACCTCTATACTGACTCCTGGATGGTGGCTAATGCCCTATGGGGGTGGCTACAGCAGTGGAAGAAGACCAATTGGCAACGCAGGGGTAAACCCATCTGGGCAGCAGCATTGTGGCAGGACATTGCTGCCCGTGTAGAACACATGACTTTAAAGGTATGTCATGTAGATGCTCACATGCCCAAAAGCCGTGCCACTGAAGAACATCGAAATAATGAACAGGTAGACAAGGCTGCCAAAATAGAAGTAGCTCAGGTGGACCTGGACTGGGAGCGTGAGGGTGAGCTATTTGTAGCTCGCTGGGCCCATGAGACATTGGGACATCTAGGGAGAGATGCAACATATAGGTGGGCTCGTGATCGAGGAGTGGACCTGACCATGGAGGCCATCACACAGGTCACTCATGAATGTAAAACATGTGCTGTAATCAAACGAGCCACCAGAGTAAAGTCTCCCTGGAACAGAGGGTGGTGGCTGGGCTTTTGATATGGCGAGGCCTGGCAAATTGACTACATTGGACCACTGCCACGAACACGCCAAGGCAAGCGCTACATACTCACGATGGTGGAAGCAACTACTGGTTGGCTAGAAACATATCCTGTAAACCATGCCACTGCCTGAAACACCATCTTAGGCCTCGAAAGGCAAATTTTATGGCGACATGGTACCCCGGAAAGAATTGAATCAGACAATGGGACTCATTTCCGAAATAACCTCATAAGCTCCTGGGCAAAGAAACACGGCATCGAGTGGGTGTACCACATACCCTATCACCCGCAAGCATCTGGAAAAATTGAGAGATATAATGGACTGTTGAAGACTATGTTGAGAGCGCTAGGCAGTGGGACATGGAAGCATTGGGATACAAATTTAGCAGAAGCCACTTGGCTAGTTAACACCAGAGGGTCTGCTAACCGTCCTGGTCCTGCCCAAACAAAACCCCTACATACTGTGGGAGGAGATAAGGTCCCCGTAGTGCACATGGGGAAGTGGCTGGGGAAGGCAGTGTGGATTTCTCCTCCCATGGGAAAAGGCAAACCCATTCATGGGATTGTCTTTGCTCAGGGACCTGGGTGTACTTGGTGGGTAATGCGGAAGGATGGGGAGACCCAGTGTGTGCCTCAAGGACATTTAACCTTGAGGGAAAAATAATCTGTGATGTGAGTTGTATGTTGTAGGAAGTAATGTAGCAGGAATGACCTGAACTGCAGAGGAGTGAACTTCGTAAGGAACCAGACAAGTGCATCGGTGACCCAAACCAAGCCGGTGTTGGTGCCCAACGATCGAACATACTGCTTCTCCTGTCCTGACCACTCATCTTGACGGATGGGGCCCAAGTCATAACCTGTGTGTGAACATCTGGAGGAGTGGAAGAAGCCCATGGAATATCTATCTCTTAAAGGACAGGGAATAGTAATTAATAAGAATGTATAAATCTGTATGCTGGGTATAAAAGTGGTTTAAGTATGTAGTTTCAGTTATAAGTGTTGGTAAGAAGGGATTTCAGTAATGAGAATTAAATACAATAGCATAGTTAGAAGATATCTGTATTAAATTATGTGGGACCTGAGCATGACGCAAATGGTATGGAATAAGGGGTGGAGATTGTATTGGGTCTGGCTGAGATGGAGTTAATACTCCCCATAGCAGCCCTCATAGCACTGTGCTCTGCATCAGTAGCTAGAAAGGTGTTGATAACACACCAGTGTTTTGGCTACTGCTGAGCAGTGCTGGCACAGCATCAAGGCTGTCTCTCCAACATTTTTGCCCCCCCCCCCTCAATGGCAGGCTGGGGCAGGGCGAGATCTCGGGAGGGGACGTAACCAGGACAGCTGACCTAAACTAACCAAACAGATATTCCATACCATATGATGTCAGCTCAGATATAAAAGCTAAGTAAAGGGAGACGGAAGGGGGGCATTTTTGTCTTCTGGAGCAACCACTATGCGTTCTGAAGCCCTGCTTCCCAGGAAGTGGCTAGACATCGCCTGCTGATGGGAAGTGGAGAATAATATCATTTGTTTTTCTTTGCTTTCGCGCGCGACCTTGGCTTTCAGTTTATTAAACTGTCCTTATCTTGACCCATGAGCCTTTTGTTATATTTTCTCCCCCCTGTCCAGCTGAGAAGGGGGAGTGATAGAGCGGCTTTGGTGGGCACCTGGCATCCAGCCAGGGTCAACCCACTACACCTTGTCACTTTTAAAATTACATTTGCATGTGTATGTCCCTTTTTTTACCCTATCCTTATTTTTTATTTTTTTCCCTGTCTGTCTTAATGCCTTCTGTATTGCATTTTCTTTCTATGTCAACATTTATTATGTTTGCTGTCCCTATTTTTTATTGTTTTCCTGTCTTTCTTGTACCCTGCCTCCTTTTAAATTTTCTTTCTATGTCTCTGTTTATCTAGTTTTCTGTCTCCATTTTTAAATTTTTTCCTGTGTTTCCTGTACCACTTAACTTTTAAAATTTTATTTCTGCTGTGCTGGTTTTGGATGGGATAGAGTTAGTTTTCTTCACAGTAGCTGGTATGGGGCTACGTTTTAGATTTGTGCTGAAAACAGTGTTGATAACACAGGGATGTTTTCATTATGGGTGAGCAGTGCTTACACAGAATCAAGGTCTTTTCTGCTTCTCACTCCACCCCACCAGCAAGGAGGCTGGGGCGGCACAAGAAGTTCGGAGGGGACACAGCTGGGACAGCTGATGCCAACTGACCCAAGGGATATTCCAGACCATATGACATCATGCTCAGCCTATAAAGGTGGGTGAAAAAGAAGGATGGGGGGGGACATTCAGAGTGATGGCATTTGTCTTCCCAAGTAACTGTTACACATGATGGAGCCCTGCTTTGCTGGAGATGGCTGAACACCTGCCTGCTGATGCAAAGTAGTGAATTAATTCCTTGGTTTGCTTTGCTTGCGTGCGTGGCTTTTGCTTTACCTATTAAACTGCCTTTATCTCAACCCACGAGGTTTACCTTTATTTCCCTGATTCTCTCCCCCATCCTGGTGGGGGTGGGGAGTGGGAAAGCAGCCATGTGGTGCTTAGTTGCCAGCTGGGTTAAACCACAACGGTCCCCAATGTAGGGCTCAAAAGGCTCAAGATAACGACAGATTTGATTTGAATGTGCTCGATCAAATTTATAGCTGTTATTGCTGTTTAGCTATTAATCAACAGGCTTCCGTGCTTGCCGTGGCACTTGCTTGCCTTACTGTATATTAGAGTCTAGTGCTCATCAGCGGCTGCTTTTTGCTTTTGCTGCTTGCTGCAGTGCTGTACTGCTTATCATCTTAACTCTGCTGTGCCTGGGAACATTTTGATAACAGCAATGGCGATGCACCGGGGCTGGCAGATGGCCAGGGCATCGCTGCTGTTTCTGTGGTGCTGTACTGGACAGGCTGGAACTCCAGTGTGAACTCGAGTTGAAGGGACTGCGACCTGCGGATGAGTTCATGTGGGAGCAGGACACCCTGAAGTGTCTGTGGCCATGGATAAGCCCATGCCAGAGCAGGTACATCTCAAAGCGTCTATGGCCGCAGTTGTGTCTGTGCTGCAGCAGGTGTACCTCTGAAGAGATTGTGGCCCAAGGATAAGTCCACACTGCAGCAGGTATTCCTTGAAGCATCAGTGGCTGTGCTGGTCATGCTGGAGTACCTCAAAGCGTGTGGCCATGGATAAGCCCATGACAGAGCAGGTACACCCCTGGAGGGACTGCAGTCATGGATAAGGCCATGTTGGAGCAGGTTTACTTCTGAAGGGACTGTGGCTGTGGGTAAGGCCATGCTGGAGGAGGTACATCTCCGAAGGCATTGTGGCCCATGGATAAGGCCATGCTGGAACAGGTGCACCTCAAGGCAACTGTGGCTGTGGATAAGTCTCTGCCGCAGCAGGTATACCCCTGAAGAGACTCCAGTCTGTGAATAAGTCCAAGCCGGAGCCTGGGCAAGGTGAGGAGTTCATTGCAATGTTAAACCCTGTGGTCTGGTCCAAAGGGACCAGGGGTGGAGATTGTAATGGAAATAACTTTAAATTGTTGTAACCCATGATTTGAGTTGCATGTTATAGGAATTAATATAGCAGGAACCATCCGAACCAATGGAGGCCAAGCCTTACAAGAAGCAGCACAAGCGCAGCAGCGACCTGACCTGAGCTGGCTTTGGTGCCCAGTAACTCCATGCAACACACCACCTCTGCTGTCCTGAGTGACCACCGTAACAGGTGGAGCCCAAAGTCATGGACTAAATGAATTCAATGGACATTTTGTGGATGTTTTATGGACATTTTAGAGGGGCGGTCCATAGACTAAGAGAGTATCTGTATGTTGTATCAAAGGATGGGAAGGGAGGTGGTGGTTAATGAGGATGTATTGGATAGCGTGGGACCTGAGCATGACGTAAATGGTGTGGAATAAGGGGTGGAGAATGTGCTGGTTTTGGCTGGGATAGAGTTAATTTTCTTCACAGTAGCTGGTATGGGGCTACGTTTTGGATTTGTCAGAAAACAGTGTTGATGATACAGGGATGTGTTAGTTATTGCTGAGCAGTGCTTGCACAGTGCCAAGGGCTGTTCTGCTCATCACCCTACCCTGCCAGCAAGCAGCTGGGGATGCACAAGGAGTTGGGAGGGGGACGCAGTTGGGACAGCTGACCCCAACTGACCAAAGGGATATTCCAGACCATATGATGTCATGCTCAGCAATAAAACTCGGGGTGGAAGTTGGTTTTATGAAGATGGCTATTGCTACTTTTTAATTATCGCCTGTCATGTAACCCATTGCTTTTAAAATTTTCTATGTCTATTTTTATCCAGTTCACTGTCTTTATTTTTTCATTTTTTCCTCTCTATTCTGCACCCCATCAGTTCTAAATTTCTTTTCTATTTCTCGGTTTTAGTTCACTGTCACTATTTTTTAAATTTTTCCTGTCTGTCCCGTGCCCAATCACTTTTAAAATTTTCCTTGTCTACTTTTATCAAGCTGCATATCGCTGTTTTTTAATTCTTTCCTTGCTATTGTCTACCGTGTTGCTTTTTACATTTTCCTTCTATGTCTACTTCAGCCTAATCACTGCCTTTATTATTTCTTTATTTCCTTAATCACAGTTGCTTTTAAAACTTTCTGTCTGCTTTTATCCCATTCGTGGTCTTTATTTGCCTACCTTTATTTTTTAATTATTTCTTGTCTTTGCTTAGTGCCTTCGCTTTTTTGATATTCTTTCTACGTGTCTGTTTTAGTTCACTGTTCTTATTTTTTTTAATATTTCTTTTATTTTCCTAATCCCCCTCACTTTTTAAACATTCTTTCTGTGCCTACTTTTATACCCTTTGCTGGCTTTTTATAATTATTTCTTGTCTTTCCTTAGTGCCGTCGCTTTTAAAATTTTCTTTCTGCATCTGTTTTAATTTGCTGTCCTTATTTCATAATTTATTCCCTCATTTCCCCAATTCCTATTGCTTTTAAAATGTTCTTTCTATGCTTCCTTTTTTCCTGTTGATGTCTTTATTTTTTTAATTATTTGTCTTCCTTTAGTGCCCTTGCTTTTTAGATTTTCTTTCTACATCTCTGTTTTAGTTTGCTGTCTCTATTTCATATTTTTTTCCCTTTATTTCTGTTTTCCTGTCCTGGTTTCAGCTGGGATAGAGTTAATTGTCTTCCTAGTAGCTGGTACAGTGCTATGTTTTTGAGTTAGGTATGAGAAGAATGTTGATAACACTGATGTTTTCAGTTGTTGCTAAGTAATGTTTAGACTAAAGTCAAGGATTTTCCAGCTTCTGATGCCCAGCCAGCGAAAAAGCTGGAGGGGCACAAGAAGTTGGGAGGGGACATAGCCAGGGCAGCTGACCCAAAGTGGCCAATGGGGTATTCCATACCATGTGACGTCACATCGAGTATATAAACTGGGAGGAGTGGGGGTGGGGGGATCGTTGCTTGGGGACTAACTGGGTATCAATCGGTGGGTTGTGAGCAATTGCATTGTGCATCACTTGTATATTCTGTTAAGGAATTTTCTGTCATGGGTTTCTCTAGGTTTGCTTTATTAACAACTCAGACTTGGGCCGCTACCGCAGTGAATGGTGAAAGATAACTCAAAAACTCCTTCTATATATACAATTTTACAAAACATAATGCAATTGATGTCTTGTCAAAAGAAGTTATTGGTGTTCTTGGTGTTTTTCTATGAACTTTCAGTTCTCTATTCTCCAGTGGTTTCAAAAGTCCAATACATTTTCCTGTCTCCACTGATTCTTACTGTCTTGTCCTGGTTCTTCTGAAGTTAGTGGTTGTAGGCAGAAGGTCTCCGGTCACCACTGTCACTTATCTTCTTACACATCAAAGATCACCGTTGAATTTCTAAGAATCACTCAGGTTGTTTTATTAATTCATCTTACTCTAAAGTTAATCACTTACTCTTATCTATTCTTATGTCTTAGGTCTAAGATGTATGATCCTTTTTCTGTTGATTCAGCTTGACTGGGTTTTAAGCCAGCCATGGTGAGGGCTACACAAGGGACAAATAAGCAACTTATGCATGTTGTTTTATAAGCACCTGCATTCTATTAATCACATCTAAAACAATCTCTAATCATTAGTTATATGTCTGATATGAATAGTCTTAGAAACAATGAGGCTTAAGGCCTAGTTCCCTTTACATAGTTTAATCCTTTTATTATTACTATTGTAATTTTATTAGTATTATCATTATTAGTTTCTTCTTTTCTGTTCTATTAAACCATTCTTATCTCAACCCACGACTTTTACTTCTTTTCCCGATTTTCTCCCCCATTCCACTGGGTGTGGGGGAAGTGAGTGAGCGGCTGCATGGTGCTTAGTTGCTAACTGGGGTTAAACCATGACAGTCCATTTTGGTGCCCAGTGTGGGGCCCGAAGGGTTGAGATAATGACAAACCTGACCAGAGCTTGTTAAAACAAATTTGTTACAAGCATTCATTATATTGGTCTAATAGCTACTGGTCACTATGTTGATTTTTGTGTTCTTAGAGTTGTTGCTCTTGTTTTTAAAGTTCTGTTACGTATCACCTCACTTGCTGTGTGTAGTCCCTGTGCTGCTGCTTATCATCCATGGGAGGCAGATTAAGGTTTTCGCTTTGATGTATTGTGTAATACTGGCTTATGGTATGATAAAGTTATCAATTGTGGGATTAATCCAGTATTTGAACTTAGCATTGTCGTCACCTCTATACTTTGGGAGCCATCTGTGGGAAACTATTAGTAATTACACCCTTTACCTTACCTCCTCAGAAAGCCAATCTATGGGTGGGGTACCTTTCTTCCCCTCTCCTTTCTCCTTCAGTCCAGTTACAATGGTGTTTGAGAATTTTGAAAAATTTGAATACTCTTGGGATGTTGAGACCAGTATGGTCCCAGTCTTACTGCTAGGAACTAGCATGCTCCTGAATGTGGTTCAGCTCTTGTTTAAGGTTAAACAACTATTTAAGAAGATCACCCAGAGATCTGCCCTGAGGCTGGATAATTATGAGTGGCAGGGTGTGTGGGGTAGTATGGGCAAGTACCTAGAACACTGGGCACCTCCAATGTTTTGGAAATTCACCCCTGAACAAGTGCAGAATCCGGAAGAACTAGTAAAATATTTGGAAAAGGTATGCTGTCACCCCAACAATTCCAGAGAGATACAAATCGCTGCAACGTGCTGGGGCCCGGCCCATGCCTATCGAGCCCTGTTCAACACCACTCAGTACCCTCAAGGGGAAGAGAAGGTCTTTGGATCTAACAAGACTACAAGCACTACGGTCACCCAAACCTCGGCAATGGGCACTGGCAGCCCCTCCAGCCCCAGCAACAAGCACTGCAGCTACCCAAACCTCGGCGACGGGCACCGTGACCCCTCCAGCCCCAGCGATGAGCACTGCAGCTACTGAAACCCTGCTGACAGGCACTGTGGCCCCTCTGGCCCTGGTGACAGACGCTGCAGTTACCCAAAACCCGGTGAGTGGTACTGCAACTGAACCAGCAGACCAACCCGCACCAGTATCAGTTGCCCCCATACAGAAGAAGAAACATACAAAAAAATCAGTTTGCTTAGCGAAGGAGGAAGATGAGCCAGGGTCATCATGGGAACAGGAGGAAGAGGCAGAACCAGAGGTAATCACCCGATCCCTATCCTTGAGTGAGCTGTGGGATATGCGAAAAGATTTCGACTGCCATGTAGGTGAGCATATTATCACCTGGCTTCTCCGATGCTGGGACAATGGGGCTAATAGCTTGGAACTAGAAGGTAGGGAAGCCAAGCAGCTGGGATCGCTTGCCAGGGAAGGTGTCATTGACAAGGCAATTGGAAAAGGGACACAAGCCGTCAGCGTCTGGAGGCGACTCCTGTCAAGTGTGAAGGAAAGGTACCCCTTTAAGGAAGATGTTATATGTCAAGTAAGTGGACCACCATGGAAAGAGGTATCCAATATCTGAGGGAATTAGCTGTGCTAGAGATGATTCATTATGACCCAGACAACACGCAATTACCCAAAGATCCAGACAAAGTCCATGCACATGACCCATGTGGCCCAAGTTTGTACGGAGCGCACGATTGTCCTATGCCAACTCACTGGTGATAATGACCTGGAAAGATGAAGAGGCACCAATGGTGGATGAAGTAGCTCGCCAACTCCGTCAATACGAAGAAAATCTCTCCTCCTCCCTATAAGCCTGCATTTTGGCTGTGGAGAAGCTGTCCCAGGATTTCCAGCAATTCAAAGAGGATATGTCCTACTCCCCACCTGTAAGGACCAATGTCTCAGCTATTAGGAGTGAGCATTCCTCTGCCCAAGAGAGAGAATATAGAAGGTACACACCACGAGGTGCCCTGTTGTTTTACCCATGTGATCACGGAGAGGACATGAGAAAATGGGATGGAAAACCTACCTCAGTCTTAAATGCACGGGTACATGAGTTGCAAGAAAAAAACACCACAAAAGGGGATTCTACCAGGAAAAATGCCGCTCCAATTTCCAAACAGAGTAGAAGGGCTGATCTTATTTCTGATCCTCTTGAAGGGACTTCTGAGCCAATTTTATGAGAAGTGAGTACTGGATACTCTGACCAGAATTAGAGGGGCCCTGCCTCCAGCCATGTGGAGGAAAGGGATAACCAGGTGTCCTGGGTTCAGCTGGGATAGTGTTGATTTTCACAGGAACCTGGGAGGGGGGGCACAGCTGGGACAGCTGACCTGAACTAGCCAAGGAGCTATTCCATACCATGTGACATCATGCTCAGTATATAAATGGGGAGGGGGCTGGGGGGTGCCCTCTTGGCTTTCGGTGGGGGAAGTGGCGGAGCATTGGGTTCCGGGTGGTGAGCAGTTGCACTGTGCATCCCTCGTTTTGTATGTTCTTTTATCAGTACCATTGTTGTTGTTGTAACTTCTCTTTTTGTATTGTCCCAGTAAATTGTCCTTATCTCAACTCTCAAGGTTCCATTTTTTTTTTTCTTTTCTCCTTTCTGATTCTCCTCCCCATCCCACTGGAGGGGGGCAGGAGGAGTGAGTGAGTGGCTGCATGGTCCTTTGTTACTTGCTGGGCTGAAACCACAACAGTCCTTTTTGGCACCCAACGTGGCGCACGAAGGGTTGAGATAACAGATCTGGCCAGAGCGTGTTAAAACAAATCTGTTATACACATTTCTTATATTAGATAAATAGATGCTAGTCACAATGTTGGTTCATTTGTTCACATGGTGGTGTTTTGTAAGTTCTTATATGCTCTATGTATTGCCTGTGGTTACGTTTATCACCTCTGGGAGAGGGATTGGGATTATCATTTTGCTATACTGGGCAATGTAGACTTATGAAATGATTACATCACTGGTCATGAGGTTAAGCTGGTATCTGTATGCAGCAGTGATATCATTTCCATACTTCGGGCGCCTTCTATCGGATTTTATTGGTAATTGCACCCAATCCATGGTGAAGTCAGGGGGGAATACTTCCCCTGTCTGTTCACCTCCCTTCTCTCCTTCCGGCTAATTACAACAACTTTTGAGAATTTTGAATATCCTTGGGATGCGCAAGCCAGCATGCTGTTAGTGCTATGTCTCCTGAATATGTTTCAGGTCTTGTTTAGGGCTACAAAAAGTTTTTTTAAGAATACCACCCAGAGATCTGCCCTAAAGCTGGATATTCATGGGTGGCACGGCATGTGGGAGGATATGGGCAGGTATCTAGAGAACTTCTCACCTCCAGTGACTTGGAAGTTCACTCCTGAACCCTCATGAAGTGGTAGAATATTTGAAAGGAAAATGCTGTGGCTATTCCAGAGATGCACAACTTACTGCACTGTGCTGGGCCCTGGCCAGTATCTACCAAACACTGCTTGATATTAGGCAGCACCCTCAGGGGGAAGAGAGGGAAAACAGAGTGACAGGCACCGTGGCTACCCCAACCCTGGCGACAGGTACTGCAGCTAAACCAGAGAACCAACCTGTGCCAGTATCAGTCGCCCCTGTACAGAAAAAGAAACACACAAAGAAATCAGTTCACTTAGTGAGAGATGAAAGTGAACCAGGGTCATCGTGAGAACAGGAGGAAAAGGCAGAACCTGAAATAATCACCAGATCTCTATCCCTGAGTCAGTTGCGTGACATGCGAAAAGATTTTAGCTGCCACCCAGGTGAGCACATTGTTACCTGGCTGCTCCGATGCTAGGATAATGGGGCCAGTAGTTTCGAATTAGAGGGTAAGGAAGCCAAGCAGTTGGGATGCCTGTATAGGGAAGGGGGCATCGACAAGGCGACTGGGAGAAAAACACAAGTCCTCAGCCTATGGAGGCGACTTCTGTCAGGTGTGAAGGAAAGATACCCCCTTCAAGGATGAAGTTACATGTCACCAAGGCAAGTGGACCACCATGGAGAGAGGTATCCAGTACCTGAGGGAATTAGCCGTGCTGGAAGTAATTTATAATGATCCAGAAAATGGGCAGTCACCCACAGATCCAGATGAAGTCCAACGCACACAACCGATGTGGCGGAAGTTTCTACGAAGTGCACCACCAACCTATGCCAACTCATTGGCAGTAATGTCCTGGAAAGAAGGCTATGGACAAAGGGTGGATGAACTGGCTGTCCAACTCCGGCAATACGAAGGAAGTCTCTCTTCCTCCCTATGGGCCTGTGTCTCGGCTGTAGAGGAATTGTCCCGGGAGTTCCAGCAATTCAAAGTGGATATGTCCTCCTCCCCACCTGTACAGGCCCTCATCGCAGCTATTAGGAGTAAGCATTTCTCTGCCCAAGAGAGAGGAGAGAGAAAGTACACACGATGGGCTAACCTGTGGTTTCACCTGCGTGACCATGGAGAGGACATAATGAAGTGGGATGGAGAACCTACCTCAGTCCTAGATGCACAGGTACAGGAATTGTGAGAAAAAGCAATCAGAAAAGAGGATTCTTCCTGGAAAAATGCTGCTCCAGTTTCCCGTGAGCAGTCCTCCAGACAGAGTAGAAGGGCTGATCTCATTTCTGATCCTCTTGAAGGGACTTCTGATTCATGTTTGTGAAAAGTGAATAACGGATACTCTAACCAGGATTAGAGGGGCCCTGTGTCGTGGTTTAACCCCAGCCAGCAACTAAACACCACGCAGCCGCTCACTCACTCCCCCCCATCCAGTGGGATGGGGGAGAAAATCGGGAAAAGAAGCAAAACCCGTGGGTTGAGATAAGAACGGTTTAATAGAACAGAAAAGAAGAAACTAATAATGATAATGATAACACTAATAAAATGACAACAGTAATGATAAAAGGATTGGAATGTACAAATGATGCGCAGTGCAACTGCTCACCATCCACCGATCGACACCCAGTTAGTCCCCGAGTGGAGATCCCCCCCACCCCCACTCTCCCTGGTTTATATACTAGATGTGATGTCACATGGTATGGAATACCCCGTTGGCCAGTTTGGGTCAGGTGCCCTGGCTGTGTCCTGTGCCAACTTCTTGCGCCCCTCCAGCTTCTTGCTGGCTGGGCATGAGAAGCTGAAAAATCCTTGACTTTAGACTAAACACTACTGAGCAACAACTGAAAACATCAGTGTTATCAACATTCTTCGCATACTGAACTCAAAACATAGCACTGTACCAGCTACTAGGAAGACAATTAACTCTATCCCAGCTGAAACCAGGACACCCTGCCTCCAGCCAGGTGGAGGAAAGGGACAACCGGGTCTACTGGACAGTGTGGATTCAAGGGCCTGGCATCAGACCCACAGGAATATAAAGCTCTAGTAGACACTGGTGCACAATGTACCCTAATGTCATCAAGTTATAAAGGGGCAGAACCCATCTGTATCTCTGGTGTGACAGGGCGATCCCAAGAGCTAACTGTATTGGAAGCTGAAGTGAGTCTAACCAGGAATGAGTGGCATAAACACCCCATTGTGACTGGTCCAGAGGCCCCATGCATCCTTGGCATAGACTGTCTCAGGAGGGGGTATTTCAAGGACCCAAAGGGGTACCGTTGGGCCTTTGGTATAGCTGCACTGGAGACAGAGGAAACTGAACAGCTGTCCACCTTGCCTGGCCTCTCTGAGGACCCTTCAGTTGTGGGGTTGCTGAGGGTTGAAGAACAACAGGTGTCAATTGCTACGATGGTGCACCGGTGGCAATATTGCACCAACCGAGACTCCCTGATTCCCATCCATAAGCTGATTTGCTGACTGGAGAGCCAAGGAGTGGTCAGCAAGACTCACTCACCCTTTAGTAGTCCCATATGGCCCGTGCAGAGGGGAGGGGAGTAGAGACTAACAGTAGATTATCGTGGGCTGAATGAAGTCACGCCACCGCTGAGCGCTGCTGTGCCAGATATGTTAGAACTTCAATACGAACTGGAATCAAAGGCAGCCAAGTGGTATGCCACAATTGACATTGCTAATGCATTTTTCTCAATCCCTTTGGCAGTGGAGTGCAGGCCACAGTTTGCTTTCACTTGGAGGGGCATCCAGTACACCTGGAATTGACTGCCCCAGGGGTGGAAACACAGCCCCACCATTTGTCACGGACTGATCCAGGCTGCACTGGAAAAAGATGAAGCTCCAGAACACCTGCAATACGTTGATGACATCATCGCATGGGGCAACACAGCAGAAGAAGAAGTTTTTGAGAAAGGGAAGAAAATAATCCAAATCCTTTTGAAGGCTGGTTTTGCCATAAAAGAAAGTAAGGTCAAGGGACCTGCACAGGAGATCCAGTTTTTAGGAATAAAATGGCAAGACGGGCATCGTCAGATTCCCATGGATGTGATCAACAAAATAGCAGCTATGTCCCCACCGACCAATAAAAAGGAAACACGGGCTTTCTTAGGTGTTGTGGGCTTTTGGAGAATGCATATTCCAAATTACAGTCAAATTGTAAGTCCTCTCTACCAAGTTACCCAGAAGAAGAACGATTTTAAATGGGAACCTGAACAATGACAAGCCTTTGAACAAATTAAGCGGGAGATTGTTCATGCAGTAGCCCTTGGGCCAGTCCGGGCAGGACAAGATGTTAAAAATGTGCTCTATACTGCAGCTGGGGAGAATGGCCCTACCTGGAGCCTCTGGCAGAAAGCACCTGGGGAGACCTGAGGCTGACCCCTGCGGTTTTGGAGTCGGGGATACAGAGGATCCGAGGCTCGCTATACTGCAACTGGAAAAGAGATATTGGCAGCATATGAAGGAGTTCGAGCTGCCTCAGAAGTGGTTGGTACTGAAACACAGCTCCTCTTAGCACCCCTACTGCTAGTGCTGGTGTGATGGGTTAACCCTGGCTGGAAGCCAGGTGCCCACCAGAGCTGTTCTATCACTCCCCCTCCTTCTCAGCTGGACAGGGGAGAGAAAATATAACAAAAAGCTTGTGGGTCGAGATAAGGACAGGAGAGATCTCTCACCAATTACCATCACGGGCAAAACAGACTCAGTTTGGGGAAAATTAACTCAATTTATTACAAATCAACTGGAGTAGGGTAATGAGAAATAAAACCAAATCTCAGAACACCTTCCCTCCACCCCTCCCTTCTTCCCGGGCACAACTTCACTCCCAGATTCTCTACCAACCCCGCCAGCGGCACAGGGGGACGGGGACGGGGTTTACGGTCAGTTCATCACACGTTATTTTCTGCCGCTTCATCCTCCTCAGGGGGAGGACTCATCACACTCTTCCCCTGCTCCAGCGTGGGGTCCCACCCACAGGATACAGTCCTCCATGAACTTCTCCAACGTGGGTCCTTCCCACAGGCTGCAGTTCTTCATGAACTGCTCCAGCATGGGTCCTTTCCACAGTGTGCAGTCCTTCAGGCACAGACTGCTCCAGCGTGGGCCCCCCACGGGGTCACAAGTCCTGCCAGAAAACCTGCTCCGTGGGCTCCTCTCTCCACAGATCTGCAGGTCCTGCCAGGAGCCTGCTCCAGCGCAGGGTTCCCATGGGGTCACAGCTTCCTTCAGGAACCCACCTGCTCTGGCGTGGGGTCCTCCACGGGCTGCGGGTGGATATCTGCTCCACCGTGGACCTCCATGGGCTGCAGGGGGACAACCTGCCTCACCATGGTCTTCACCATGGGCTGCAGGGGAATCTCTGCTCTGGCACCTGGAGCACCTCCTCCCCCTCCTTCTTCACTGACCTTGGTGTCCGCAGAGTTGTTTCTCTTACATGTTCTCACTCCTCTCTCCGGCTGCCGAATACCTCCGTCCCAATTTTTTTTTCCTTCTTAAAAATGTTATCACAGAGGCGTTACCACTATCGCTGATTGGCTCGGCCTTGGCCGGCGGCGGGTCTGTCTAAAGCCGGCCGGTATGGGCTTTTCTCGAACACAGGGGAAGCTTCCAGCAGCTTCTTACAGAAGCCACCCCTGTAACCCCCCCCGCTACCAAAACCTTGCCACACAAAGCCAATACAGCTGGGCTGGATGTTCAAAGGGAGAGTCTCCTCTACATATCATGCAACTGATGCCACGTGGAGTAAGTAAGTGGGCCGCACTGATCACACAACGAGCTTGCATAGGAGACCCCGATTGCCCAGGAATTTTGGAAGTGATCATGGACTGGCCAGAAGGCAAAGATTTTGGAATGTCGCCAGAGGAGGTGACACGTGCTGAAGAGGTCCCACTGTGTAATAAACTGTCAGAAAATGAGAGGCAATGTGCCCTGTTCACTGGTGGGTCCTGTCGCATTGTGGGAAAACATTGGAGGTGGAAGGCTGCTGTATGGGGTCCTACATGACAAGTTGCAGAAACTGCTGAAGGAGAAGGTGAATCGAGTCAATTTGCAGAAGTGAAAGCCATCCAGCTAGCGTTAGACATCGCTGAAAGAGAGAAGTGGCCAGTGCTCTATCTCTATACTGACTCATGGATGGTGGCAAATGCCCTATGGGGGTGTCTACAGCAATGGAAGAAAAGCAACTGGCAGTGCAGAGGTAAACCCATCTGGGCTGCCGCACTGTGGCAAGCTACTGCTGTTTGGCTAGAGAAGCTAGTGGTAAAAGTACGTCATGTAGATGCTCATGTACCCAAGAGTCGGGCCACTGAAGAACATCAAAACAGCCAGCAGGCACATCAGGCTGCCAAGATTGAAGTGTCTCCGGTGGATCTGGACTGGCAACATAGGGGTGAGCTATTTATAGCTTGGTGGGCCCATGATACCTCAGGTCATCAGGGAAGAGCTGCAACATATAGATGGGCTCGTGATCGAGGAGTGGACTTGACCACGGACATTGTCGTGCAGGTTATCCATGAATGTGAAACATGTGCTGCAATTAAGCAAGCCAAGCGGCTAAAACCCCTGTCGTATGGAGGGCGATGGATGAAATATAAATATGGGGAGGCCTGGCAGATTGATTATATCACACTCCCACAAACCTGCCAAGGCAAGTGCCATGCGCTTACAATGGTGGAAACAACAACTGGATGGCTGGAAACATACCCTGTGTCCCATGCCACTGCCCAGAACACTATCCTGGGCCTTGAAGAGCAAGTTTTACGGTGACACAGCACCCCAGAAAGAATCGAGTTGGACAACAGGACTCACTTCTGAAACAACCTCATAGACACCTGGGCCAGAGAGCATGGCGTTGAGCAGGTATATCACATCCCCTATCACGCACCGGCCTCTGGGAAAATTGAACGATACAATGGACTGCTGAAAACTACATTGAGAGCAATGGGGGGTGGAACTTTCAAACATTGGGATACACATTTAGCAAAAGCCACCTGGTTAGTTAATACTAGAGGATCTGCCAATTGGGCTGGCCCCGCCCAACCAAGACTTCCACATACTGTAGAAGGGGATAAAGCCCCTGTAGTGCGCATGAGGAGTACATTAGGGAAGACAGTCTGGGTTAGTCCTGCCTCAAGCAGAGACAAACCCATCCAAGGGATTGCTTTTGCTCAAGGACCTGGGTACACTTGGTGGGTGATGCAGAAGGATGGGGAAGTTTGATGTGTGCCTCAAGGGGATTTGATTTTGGGAGAGGATAGCCAGTGAATTAGGCTGTATGATGTTAACTACTAAATAACCTGCCAATGTATGTCATTGTATCTATAGTGTCTATATGCCATATCAAGGGTATTACAGTGAGAATTACCCAAATGACTGAAGGATGTACTTTGAAACCGAGCCAAGTGCAACAGTGATGGAACTTGAACTGGTGCCCAGCTATTTCCTCAAGACCAACATCTTCGACCTGCAGACCAAGTGCATGGGTTGCACCAAATGTACCAGCCGCAAACTCCAGAGGCAGCATGCAACAATCCAACACCTCCCACCATCTCTCCTATCCTGAAGGACTGCTACAACAGATGGAGCCCCAAAGTCATGGACTAAATAAAATTGATGGACATATTAGAGGGATGGCCCATAGACTAAGGGAATGCTATTTGTGTGTGTGTGTGTGTGTGTCCATATATATATATATATAAGACAAGGAAAGTGGTGGTGATTAATCGGAAAATGTAGGATCTGGGCATGATGTAGATGGCATAGAATAAGGGGTGGATAATGTCCTGGGTTCAGCTGGGATAGAGTTAATTTTCACAGGAACCTGGGAGGGGGGCCACAGCTGGGACAGCTGACCTGAACTAGCCAAGAAGCTATTCCATACCATGTGACATCATGCTCAGTATATAAATGGGGAGGGGGGTGGGGGGTGCCCTCTAGGCTTTCGGTGGGTGAAGTGGCAGAGCATTGGGTTCCGGGTGGTGAGCAGTTGCACTGTGCATCACTCTTTTTGTATATTCTTTTATCAGTACCATTGTTGTTGTTGTAACTTCTCTTTTTGTGTTGTCCCAGTAAATTGTCCTTATCTCAACCCTCGAGGTTCTGGTGGTTTTTTTTTTTCTTTTCTCCTTTCTGATTCTCCTCCCCATCCCACTGGAGGGGGGGCGGGAGGAGTGAGTGAGCAGCTGCGTGGTCCTTTGTTACTGGCTGGGCTGAAACCACGACACCCTAGTCTCCGTCACTTTTAAAATTTTCCACTTTTATCCCATTTTCTGACTTTATTTTGTGATCCTTTCTTTTAGTTATTTCTCATCTTTCCTTTGTGCTGTTGCTTTTTAAGTGTTCTTTCTACATTTCTTTTAGTTTGCTGTCCCTATTTTTTATCTTTTTCCTTTATTTTCCTAATGACTATTGCTTTTTCAATGTTCTTTCTATGCCTACTTTTTTCCCTTCGGTGTCTTTATTTTTAAATATTTCTTCTTGCCAACACTTTCTAGATTTTCTTTCTACATCTCTGTTTTAGTTCACCATTGTTCTGGTTTCAGCTGAGATAGAGTTAACTTTCTTTCTAGTAGCTGGTATAGTGCTGTTTTGGGTTCAGTATGAGAAGAATGTTAACACACTGATGTCTTCGGTTGTTGCTAAGCAGCGTTTATACTAAGTCAAGGATTCTTCAGCTTCTCATGCCCAGCCAGGAAGAAGGCTGGAGGGGCAGAAGAAGTTGGGAGGGGACACAGCCAGGGCAGCTGACCCAAAGTGGCCAAAGGGTTATTCCATACCATGTGACATCATGCCTAGTCTATAAACTGAGGGGAGTTGGCCTGAGGGGGGGAAATCTCTGCTCAGGAACTAACTGGGCATCAGTTGGCAAGTGGTGAGCAATTGCATTGTGCATCACTTGGTTTGTATATTCCAATTATTTTATTATTACTATTGTCATTTTATTGCTGTTATTATTATCATTATTTTCTTCCTTTCTGTCCTATTAAACTGTTCTTATCTCAACCCATGAGTTTTACTCCCCCCCCCCCCCCCCCAGTTCTCTCACCCATGCCCCTGGGTAGGGGACAAGTGCACAAGCGGCTGCATGGTGCTTAGTTGCTGGCTGGCGTTAAACCATGACAGTCCTTTTTGGCACCCAACATGGGGCACAAAGGGTTGAGATAATGACAGATCTGACCAGAGCATCTTAAAACAAATTTGTTACAAGCATTCATTATATTAGTTTAATATTCACTGGTCACAATGTTGATTTATTGGCTCTTAGAGTTGTGGTGCTCATTTTTAGAGTTTTGTTATGTACCACCTCACTTGCTGTATATAGTCTCTGTGCTGCTGCTTATCATCCATGGGAGGTGGAGTAAGGTTTTTGCTTTGATGTACTATGTAACACTGGCTTACGGTATGATAAAATTATCGGTCATGGACTAACCCGGTATTTGTACTCAGCATGGTCATCAACTCTATACTTTGGGAACCACCTGTGGGAAACTATTAATTACACCATTTACCTTTTCTCCTCAGAGCGCCAATCTATGGGCAAGACACCTTTCCCTTCTCCTCCAGGCTAATTACAACAGCATTTGAGAATTTTGAAAAATTTCAATATCTTTAGGATATGGTCCTCTTGCTAGGAACTAGCATGTTCCTAAATGCAGTTCTGGTCTTGTTTAGGGTTAAACAACTATTTAAGAGTATCACCCAGAGATCTGCCCTGAGGCTGGATAATTATGAGTGGCAGGGTGTGTGGGATAGTATGGGCAAGTACCTAGAACACTGGGCACCTCCAATGTTTTGGAAATTCACCCTTGAACAAGTGCAGAATCCTGAAAAACTAGTAGAACATTTGGAAGAAGTATGCTGTCACCCCAACAATTCCAGAGAGATACAAATCCCTGCAATATACTGGGGCCTGGCCCCATGCCTATCGAGCCCTGTTCAACACTATTCAGTACCCTCAAAGGGAAGAGAAGGTCTTTGGATCTGACAACTGCAGTGAGTGAGCAGCTGTGAGGCACTTAGTTGCTGCCTGGGGTTAAACCATGACAACCATCGCTAATTTTTATTTTTTCTTCTTTCCTTAGTCCCTGTTTCTTTTAAATTTTTCTGCCTACTTTTATCCTATTTGATGTCTTTATTTCACTGTCTTTATTTTTTTTTTTTACTTTTTTCTTGTCTTTCCTTAGTGCTGTTGCTTTTTAAATTTTCTTTCTACATCTGTTTTAGATTGCTGTCCTGATTTCATAAGTTTTTCCTTTATTTCCCTAATCCTATTGCTTTTTAAATGTTGTTTCTATGCCTACTTTTATTTCCTTCACTGTCTTTTAAAAATTATTTCTTGTCTTTTCTTACACTGTTGCTTTTTAGATTTCATTTCTACATCTCCATTTTAATTTGCCTTTGCCATTTTTTCTTATTTCCTTAAACTTTCTTTCTACCTTTATCCCATTTGCTGTTTTAATTTCTTTACTATTTCTTGTCTTTCCTTTGAGACAAGGGGAGTCAAAAGAATCTCAGTAGACATAATAAAGGGGGATGAGAGATGATGTTTAGTGCTTACATTGTTGAAATTAGCTGAAATTAGCTGAGGCAAAGACAGTCTTTGATAAGAAGAGCTGGTCCCAAGGACCAGCCAATGAGGTAGAGACAGTTCCTGATAAGAAGCAGGAGCAGGCCCCAAGAGCCAGCTAAGACTGGTCTTGCAACTTGGGTGAATACTAAGAAATCACTGAGCCTGCGCAAGAAAAAAGGTTACTAGTGGTGACGGAGTCATCTATCTTCATCTCTGCGACCACCAGACAACCACCATAAAGAGGCACTGCGCAAGCGCAGTTGAGAGGAGACTATGGAAATGACCTCTCGGAGCTAATTTTAATGCGAAGCGGGGATAGCTCATGCATATGTATAGGCGTATTGTGAATATGTAACACTTGACTGTATAAACTTGAGACAAACTGCCGAGTCGGGTGCGCACGACTTTGGTGGGACTACCCCCCGTGCGGCCCAGCGCTGAATGAACATACCTACTTTACAATCTCACTGACTGTGGAGTCTGTTTTCTGCACATCACCTTAGTGTCCTCCCTTTTAAAATGTTCTTTCTATGTCTGCATTTTCATTTGCTATCAATATTGTTTAATTCTTTCCTCTCTTAATCCCTTGGCTTTTAAAATGTTGCTTCTATGTATACCGTTATCTAGTTTGCTGTCCCTAGTTGTAATTCTTTCCTGTCTGTTCTGTACCTCATCGCTTTTTAAATTATTCTTCTATGCCTACTATGCTCCCTATCCCTATTTTTTAATTGTTTCCTGCCTTTCACATACCCCATTGCTTAAAATATTTACTTTATATGTCTCCATTTAGTTTGTTTTCTCTATACTTCAGGCTTTTTTTCTTTACTTCTCCTAGTCCTTCTCACTTTTAAAATGTTCTATGTCTGCTTTCATCCTGTTTAATGTCTTTAGTTTTGAATTATTTCTTGTCCTTCCTTAGTGCCCTCTCTTTTAAAAATTTTATTTCTATGTCTACCTTCTAGTTGCTGTCCCTATTTCTTAATCTTTTCATCTCTTAATCCGTTGACTTTTAAAATTTTGTTTTTCTGTCTACTTTAACCTATTTTGGTGTCCCTATTTTAAATTTTGTCCTGTCTGCCCTGTACCCCATAGCTTTTAAAGTGTTCTCTCCGTGACCACATTTATGAACAGGCCTATCCTTAGTTTTTAATTCTTTCCTGTCTGTCATTTAACATGTTGCTTTTAAATTATCTTTCTGTGTCTGCTCTTATCCAGTTCACTGTCTTTGTTTTTTATTATTTCTTGCAATTTGTAGTGCCCTCATTCTTTAAATTTTCTATGTTATTTAGTTTGCTCTCCCTATTTTTTCATGTTTTCCTCTCTTACTCCCTTTTGTTTCTATGTCTACTTTTATCAAGCTCCCTATCTCTGTATTTTATTTCTTTCCTGTCTGTCATGTACCCTGTCACTTTTAAAATGTACTTGTTATATCTCCATTTATTTAGTTTGCTGTACTTATTTTTTAATTTTTTCCTCTCTTAATCCCCATCACTTTAAAAATTTACTTTCTATGTTTCTGGTTGGTTGGTTGGCTGTCCTTATTTTTCATTCCCCCCCCCCTTATTTTCTTAATCCTTTTTTTAAAATGCTCTTTCTATGTCTACATTTATCCCATTCACTGTCTTTATTTAAGTGTTTCTTGTCTTAGTGCAGTCATTTTAAAAATTTTCTTTCTATGTCTACATTTATCAAGCTCTCTATCCCTATTTTTGACTTCTTTCTTGTTTGTCACATACCCCATTGCTTTTTAAGTTTACTTAGAGGTTTTTTTCTTTATTTTTTCCCCTTTTCTGCAGGTTCACCCTAAGGCTTTAGAGGGTCGCCTCAGCATGCTTTTATCTCTGGAGCATCTTTTGCAACCCTCTCAGTTTCTTCGGCAGCCGAGCCCCCGTCAAAATAAAGGTCCCCGGCAGCCGAGCCCCCGTCGAAAATTTTTTCTTCGGCAGCCGAGGCCCCGTCGAAAATTTTTCTTTCGCAGCGGAGCCCCCATCGAAAAAAAGGTCCCCAGCAACCGAGCCCACTTCGAAAATTTTTTTTTGGCAGCCGAGCCCCCGTCAAAATAAAGGTCCGCGGCATCCAAGCCCCCATTGAAAGTTTTTTTTTCAGCAGCCGAGCCCCTGTTAAAATAAAGGTCCCGGGAAGACGAGCCCCCGTCGAAAATTTTTTTTCGGCAGCTGAGGCCCCGTCGAAAATTTTTTCTTCGGCAGCTGATCCCCCTTCGAAATAAAGGTCCCGGGTAGCCGAGCCCCCGTTGAAAATTTTTTCTTCGGCAGCTGAGGCCCCGTCAAAAATGTTTTCTTCTGCAGCTGAGCCCCCGTCGAAAATCTTTTCTTTGGTACCTGAGCCCCCGTTGAAATAAAGGTCCCTGGCAGCCAAGCCCCAATCAAAATTTTTTTTTTCGGCAGCCGAGCCCCCGTCGAAAAAAAGGTCCCCAGCAGAAGAGCCCCCGTCGAAAATTATTTGTCAGGCAGCCAAGCCGCAGTCGAAAATTTTTTCTTCGGCAGCCGAGGCCCTGTCGAGAAAAAGGTCCCCGGCAGCCGAGCCCCAGTCGAAAATTTTTTCTTCGGCAGCTGAGGCCCCATCAAAAAAAAGGTCCCCGGCAGCCGAGCCCCCATCAAAAAAAAGGTCCCCGGCAGCCGAGCCCCCGTCAAAAATTTTTTCTTTGCCAGCTGAGCCCCCGTTGAAAAAAAGGTCCCTGGCAGACGAGCCCCCATCAAAAATTTTGTCTTCAGCAGCTGAACCCCCGTCGAATATTTTTTCTTCGGCAGCCGAGGCCCCATCGAAAAAAAGGTCCTCGGCAGCTGAGCCCCCGTCGAAAATTTTCTCTTCGGCAGCCGAGCAGCCATCGAAAAACAGGTCCCCGGCAGCCGATCTCCCGTCGAAATTTTTTTCTTCGGCAGCCGAGCCCCCGTCGAAAATTTTTTCTTCGGCAGCCAAGCACCCATCGAAAAACAGGTCCCCGGCAGCCAATCCGCCGTCAAAATTTTTTTCTTCAGCAGCCGAGCTCCCTTCGAATATTTTTTCTTCGGCAGCCGAGTCCGCATCGAAAATCATGTCCCCGGCAGCTGAGTCCCAGTCGAAAAGTTTTTCTTTGGCAGCCGAGCCCCCGTCGAAAAGTTTTTCTTCGGCAGCCGAGCCCCCATCGAAAATTTTTTCTTCGGCAGCCGAGCTGTTGTCGAAAATCTTTTCTTCGGCAGCCGAGCCCCGTCGAAAAGTTTTTCTTCGGCAGCCGAGCACCCATTGAAATAAAGGTCCCTGGAAACCAAGCCCCCGTCGAAATTTTTTTCTTCGGCAGCCGAGGCCCCGTCGAAAATTTTTTCTTCGGCAGCCGAGGCCCCGTCGAAAATTTTTGCTTCGGCAGCCGAGGCCCCGTCGAAAATTTTTGCTTCAGCAGCTGAGCCCCCGTGAAAAATTTTTTCTTCAGCAGCCGAACGCTGTTGAAAATTTTTTCTTTGGCAGCTGAGCCCCCGTTGAAATAAAGGTCCTTGGCAGCCGAGACCCCGTCAAAAATTTTTTCTTCGGCAGCCGAGCCCCTGTCGAAATAAAGGTCCCTGGCAGCCGAGCCCCCGTCAAAAATTTTGTCTTTGCCAGCTGAGCCCCAGTCGAAAAAAAGATCCCTGGCAGCCGAGCCCCCGTCAAAAATTTTGTCTTCAGCAGCCGAGCCCCCGTCGAAAATCTTTTCTTCGGCAGCCGAGCCGTCGTCGAAAATTTTTTCTTCGGCAGCCGAGCCCCCGTCGAAAAAAAGGTCCGTGGCAGTCAAGCCCCCGTCGAAAATTTTTTCTTCAGCAGCTGAACCCCGTTGAAAATTATTTCTTCAGCAGCCGAGCCCCTGTCGAAAATCTTTACCTCGGCAGCCGAGCACCGTCGAAAATTTTTTCTTCAGCAGCCGAGCCCTCGTTGAAAATTTTTTCTTCGGCAGCCGAGCACCCGTCGAAAAAAAGGTCCCCGGCAGCTGATCCCCCGTCAAAAATTTTGTCTTCAGCAGCCGAGCCCCCGTCGAAAATTTTTTATTCGGCAGCTGAGCCCCCGTCGAAAATCTTTTCTTCGGCAGGCGAGGCCCCATCGAAAAAAAGGTCCCCGGCAGCCGAGGCCCCGTCGAAAATCTTTTCTTCGGCAGCCGAGCCGCAGTCGAAAATTTTTTCTTCGGCAGCCGAACCCCCGTCAAATATTTTTTCTTCGGCAGCCGAGGCCCCATCGAAGAAAAGGTCCTCGGCAGCCGAGCCCCCGTGGAAAATTTTTTCTTCAGCAGCCGAGCCCCCCGTCGAAAATTTTTTCTTCGGCAGCCGAGCCGTCGTCGAAAATTTTTTCTTTGGCAGCCAAGCCCTCGTCGAAAAAAAGGTCGCCGGCAGTCAAGCCCCCGTCGAAAATTTTTTCTTCAGCAGCCGATCCCCGTTGAAAATTATTTCTTTGGCAGCTGAGCCCGGGTCGAAAATCTTTTCTTCAGCAGCCGAGCCCCCGTCGAAAAGTTTTTCTTCGGCAGCCGAGCCCCCATTGAAATAAAGGTCCCCGGCAGCCAAGCCCCCGTTGAAAATTTTTTCTTCAGCAGCCGAGCGCCCGTCGAAAATTTTTGCTTCAGCAGCCGAGCCCCCGTCGAAAATTTTTTCTTTGGCATCTGAACGCTGTCGAAAATTTTTTCTTTGGCAGCTGAGCCCCCGTTGAAATAAAGGTCCTTGGCAGCCAAGCCCCCGTCGAAAATTTTTTCTTCGGCAGCCGAGCCCATGTCAAAATAAAGGTCCCTGGCAGCCGAGCCCCCGTCAAAAATATTTTCTTTGCCAGCTGAGCCCCCGTCGATAAAAAGATCCCTGGCAGCCGAGCCCCCATCAAAAATTTTGTCTTCATCAGCCGAGCCCCTGTCGAATATGTTTTCTTATGCAGCCGAGGCCCCATTGAAAAAAAGGTCCCCGGCAGCCGATCCCCTGTCGAAAATCTTTTCTTCGGCAGCCGAGCCGTCGTCGAAAATTTTTTCTTCGGCAGCCAAGCCCTTGTCGAAAAAAAGGTCCCCGGCAGTCAAGCCCCTGTCGAAAATTTTTTCTTCAGCAGCCGAGCTCCCATCGAAAATTTTTTCTTTGTCAGCCGAGCCCCCGTCGAAAATTTTCTCTTCGGCAGCCGAGCACCCATCGAAAAACAGGTCCCTGGCAGCCAATCCCCCGTCGAAATTTTTTTCTTCGGCAGCCGAGCCCCCGTCAAAAATTTTTGCGTCGGCAGCCGAGGCCCCATCAAAAAAAAGGTCTCCGGCAGCCGATCCCCTGTCGAAAATTTTTGCGTCGGCAGCTGAGGCCCCATCGAAAAATATGTCCCCGGCAGCCGAGCCGTCGTCGAAAATTTTTTCTTCGGCAGCCGAGCCCCCGTCGAAAAAAAGGTCTGCGGCAGTCAAGCCCCCGTCGAAAATTTTTTCTTCAGCAGCCGAACCCCATTGAAAATTATTTCTTCGGCAGCCGAGCCCCCGTCGAAAATCTTTTCTTCGGCAGCCGAGCACCCATCGAAAATTTTTTCTTCAGCAGCCGAGCCCCTGTCGAAAATTTTTTCTTTGGCTGCCGAGCCCTCGTCAAAAATTTTTTCTTCGGCAGCCGAGCCCCCGTTGAAAAGTTTTTCTTCGGCAGCCGAGCCCCCATTGAAAAAAAGGTCCCCGGAAGCCAAGCCCCTGTCGAAAATTTTTTCTTCGGCTGCCGAGCCCTCGTCGAAAATTTTTGCTTCAGCAGCTGAGCCCCTGTCGAAAATTTTTTCTTCGGCAGCTGAGCCCCCGTTGAAAAGTTTTTCTTCGGCAGCCGAGCCCCCATTGAAATAAAGGTCCCTGGCAGCCAAGCCCCCGTCGAATATTTTTTTTCTGCAGCCAAGCCCGGATTGAAAAATATGTCCCCGGCAGCCGAGTCCCAGTCGAAAAGTTTTTCTTCGGCAGCCGAGCCCCCGTCGAAAAGTTTTTCTTCGGCAGTTGAGCCCCCATTGAAATAAAGGTCCCCGGAAGCCAAGCCCCCATCGAAAATTTTTTCTTTGGCAGCCGATGCCCCGTCGAAAATTTTTGCTTCATCAGCCGAGCCCCCGTCGAATATGTTTTCTTATGCAGCCGAGGCCCCATTGAAAAAAAGGTCCCCGGCAGCCGATCCCCTGTTGAAAATCTTTTCTTCGGCAGCCGAGCCGTCGTCGAAAATTTTTTCTTCGGCAGCCAAGCCCTCGTCGAAAAAAAGGTCCCCGGCAGTCAAGCCCCTGTCGAAAATTTTTTCTTCAGCAGCCGAGCTCCCGTCGAAAATTTTTTCTTCGGCAGCCGAGCCCCTGTCGAAAAAAAGGTCCCTGGCAGACGAGCCCCCGTCAAAAATTTTGTCTTCAGCAGCCGAGACCTCATCGAAGAAAAGGTCCCCGGCAGCCGAGCACTCGTCAAAAATTTTTTCTTTGGCAGCCGAGCCCTGGTCGAAAATTTTTTCTTCGGCAGCCGAGCCCTTGTCGAAGAAAAGGTCCCCGGCAGCCAAGCCCTTGTCGAAAATTTTTTCTTCGGCAGCCGAGCCCTCGTCGAAGAAAAGGTGCCCGGCAGCCGAGCCCTCATCGAAAATTTTTTGTCCGCAGCCGAGCCCTTGTCGAAAATTTTTTCTTCGGCAGCCGAGCCCTCGTCGAAGGAAAGGTCCCCGGCAGCCCAGCCCTCGTCGAAGGAAAGGTCCCCGGCAGCCCAGCCCTCGTCGAAGGAAAGGTCCCCGGCAGCCCAGCCCTCGTCGAAGCAAAGGTCCCCGGCAGCCGAGCCCTCGTCGAAAAAATTATTTCCGGCAGCCGATTCCTCGTCAAAAGTTTTTTCTTCGGCAGCCGAGACCTCGTCGAAGAAAAGGTCCCCGGGGGCCGAGCCCTCGTCGAAAATTATTTCTTCGGCAGCCGATCCCTCGTCAAAACTTTTTTCTTCAGCAGCTGAGCCCTCATCGAAGAGACGATCCCCACAGCCGAACCCTCGTCGAAATTTTTTTCTTCTGCAGCCGAATCCTCGTCAAAGAAAAGGTCGCCGGCAGACGAGCCCTGGTCGAAAATTTGTTCTTCGGCAGCCGAGCCCTGGTCGAAAGTTTGTTCTTCGGCAGCCGAGCCCTCGTTGAAAATTTGTTCTTCGGCAGCCGAGCCCTCACTGAAAATTTTTCCTTCGGCAGCTGAGCCCTCGTTGAAGAAATGGTCCCCGGCAGCCAAGACCTCGTTGAAGAAAAGGTCCGCGGCAGCCGAGCCCTCGTCGAAGAAAAGGTCCCCGGCAGCCAAACCCTCTGTGCTGGGTTCAGCTGGGATAGAGTTAACTGTCTTCCTAGTAGCTGGTACAGTGCTATGTTTTGAGTTCATTATGCGAAGAATGTTGATAACACACTGATGTTTTCAGTTGTTGCTCAGTAGTGTTTAGACTAATGTCAAGGATTTTTCAGCTTCTCATGCCCAGCCAGTGAGAAAGCTGGAGGGGCACAAGAAGTTGGCACAGGACACAGCCAGGGCACCTGACCCAAACTGGCCAACGGTGTATTCCATACCATGTGACGTCCCATCTAGTATAGGAACGGGGAAGTGGGGGCAGGTATTTGCCGCTCGGGGACTGGCGGGGTGTCGGTCGGCGGGTGGTGAGCAATTGCACTGCGCATCATTTGTACATTCCAATCCTTTCATTATTGCTGTTGTCATTTTATTGGTGTTATCATTATCATTATTAGTTTCTTCTTTTCTGTTCTATTAAACCGTTCTTATCTCAACCCACGGGTTTTGCTTCTTTTCCCGATTTATTCCCCCATCCCACTGGTTGGGGGGGAGTGAGTGAGCGGCTGCGTGGTGTTTAGTTGCTGGCTGGGGTTAAACCACGACACCCTCGTCGAAAAAAATGTTCCCAGCAGCCGAGTCCTAATAGAAAATTTATTCTTCGGAAGCCGAGCCCTCGTCGAAGAAAAGGTACCCGGCAGCCGAGCCCTCGTCGAAGAAAAGGTCCCCGGAAGCCGAGCCCTCGTCGAAAATTTTTTCTTTAGCAGGCAAAACCTCGTCGAAGAAAAGGTCCCCAGCAGCCGAGCCCTCGTCGAAAATTTTTTCTTTAGCAGGCAAAACCTCGTCGAAGAAAAGGTCCCCGGCAGCCGAGCCCTCGTCGAAGAAAAGGTCCCCGGCAGCCGAGCCCTCGTCGAAGAAAAGGTCCCCAGCAGCCGAGCCCTCGTCGAAGAAAAGGTCCCCAGCAGCCGAGCCCTCGTCGAAGAAAAGGTCCCCGGCAGCTGAGCCCTCGTCGAAGAAAAGGTCCCCGGCAGCCCAGCCCTCGTCGAAAATTTTTTCTTTAGCAGGCAAAACCTCGTCGAAGAAAAGGTCCCCGGCACCCGAGCCCTAGTCGAAGAAAAGGTCCCCGGCAGCCGAGCCCTCGTAGAAAATTTTTTCTTTAGCAGGCAAAACCTCATCGAAGAAAAGGTCCCCAGCAGCCGAGCCCTCGTCGAAAATTTTTTCTTTAGCAGGCAAAACCTCGTCGAAGAAAAGGTCCCCGGCAGCCGAGCCGTCGTCGAAGAAAAGGTCCCCGGCAGCCGAGCCCTCGTTGAAGAAAAGGTCCCCGGCAGCCGAGCCCTCGTCGAAGAAAAGGTCCCCGGCAGCTGAGCCCTCGTCGAACAAAAGGTCCCCGGCAGCCCAGCCCTCGTCGAAAATTTTTTCTTTAGCAGGCAAAACCTCGTTGAAGAAAAGGTCCCCGGCACCTGAGCCCTAGTCGAAGAAAAGGTCCCCGGCAGCCGAGCCCTCGTCGAAAATTTTTTCTTTAGCAGGCAAAATCTCGTCGAAGAAAAGGTCCCCGGCAGCCGAGCCCTCGTCGAAGAAAAGGTCCCCGGCAGCCCAGACCTCGTCGAAAATTTTTTCTTTAGCAGGCAAAACCTCGACGAAGAAAAGGTCCCCGGCAGCCGAGCCCTCGTCGAAGAAAAGGTCCCCGGCAGCCGAGCCCTCGTCGAAAATTTTTTCTTTAGCAGGCAAAACCTCGTTGAAGAAAAGGTCCCCGGCAGCCGAGCCCTCGTCGAAAATTTTTTCTTTAGCAGGCAAAACCTCGTCGAAGAAAAGGTCCCCGGCAGCCGAGCCCTAGTTCAAAAATTTCTGTTTAGCAGGCAAAACCTCGTCGAAGAAAAGGTCCCCGGCAGCCGAGCCCTCGTCGAAGAAAAGGTCCCCGGCAGCCGAGCCCTCGTCGAAAATTGTTTATTTAGCAGGCAAAAGCTCGTCGAAGAAAAGGACACTGGCAGCCGAGCCCTAGTCGAAAATTTTTTCTTTAGCAGGCAAAACCTTGTCGAAGAAAAGGTCCCTGGCAGCCGAGCCATCGTCGAAGAAAAGGTCTCCGGCAGCCGAGCCCTCGTCGAAGAAAAGGTCCCCGGCAGCCGAGCCCTCGTCGAAGAAAAGGTCCCTGGCAGCCAAGCCCTCGACGAAAATTTTTTCTTTAGCAGACAAAACCTCGTTGAAGAAAAGGTCCCCGGCAGCCGAGCCCTCGTCGAAGAAAAGGTCCCCGGCAGCCGAGCCCCCGTCGAAAATTTTTTCTTTAGCAGACAAAACTTCATCGAAGAAAAGGTCACCAGCAGCCGAGCCCTCGTCGAAGAAAAGGTCCCCGGCAGCCGAGCCCTCGTCGAAAATTATTTCTTTAGCAGGCAAAACCTCGTCGAAGAAAAGGTCCCCGGCAGCCGAGCCCTCGTCGAAGAAAAGGTCCCCGGCAGCCGAGCCCTCGTCGAAAATTTTTTCTTCAGCAGGCAAAACCTTGTCGAAGAAAAGGTCCCCGGCTGCCGAGCCCTCGTTGAAGAAAAGGTCCCCGGCAGCCGAGCCCTCGTCGAATATTTTTTCTTCAGCAGGCAAAACCTCGTCGAAGAAAAGGTCCCCGGCAGCCGAGCCCTCGTCGAAGAAAAGGTCCCCGGCAGCCCAGCCCTCGTCGACAATTTTTTCTTTAGCAGGCAATACCTCGTCGAAGAAAAGGTTCCCGGCAGCCGAGCCCTCATTGAAGAAAAGGTCCCTGGCAGCCGAGCCCTCGTCGAAAATTTTTTCCTTAGCACGCAAAACCTCGTCGAAGAAAAGGTCCCCGGCAGCCGAGCCCTCATCGAAGAAATGGTCCCCGGCAGCCGAGCCCTCGTCGAAAATTTTTTCTTTAGCAGGGAAAACGTCGTCGAAGAAATGGTCCCCGGCAGCCGAGCCCTCGTCGAAAATTTTTACTTTAGCAGGCAAAACCTCGTCGAAGAAAAGGTCCCTGGCAGCCGAGCCCTCGTCGAAAATTTTTTCTTTAGCAGGCAAAAGCTCGTCGAAGAATAGGTCCCCGGCAGCCGAGCCCTCGTCGAAGAAAAGGTCCCCGGCAGCCGAGCCCTCGTCGAAGAAATGGTCCCCGGCAGCCGAGCCCTCGTCGAAAATTTTTTGTTTAGCAGGCAAAACCTCGTCGAAGAAATGGTCCCCGGCAGCCGAGCCCTCGTCGAAAATTTTTTCTTTAGCAGGCAAAACCTCGTCGAAGAAAAGGTCCCTGACAGCCGAGCCCTCATCGAAAATTTTTTCTTTAGTAGGCAAAAGCTCGTCGAAGAAAAGGTCCCCGGCAGCCGAGCCCTCGTCGAAGAAAAGGTCCTTGGCAGCCGAGCCCTCGTTGTAGAAAAGGTCCCCGGCAGCCGAGCCCTCATCGAAGAAAAGGTCCCTGGCAGCCGAGCCATCGTCGAAGAAAAGGTCCCCGGCAGCCGAGCCGTCGTCAAAGAAAAGGTCCCCGGCAGCCCAGCCCTCGTCGAAAATTTTTTCTTTAGCAGGCAAAACCTCGTCGAAGAAAAGGTCCCCGGCAGCTGAGCCCTCGTCGAAGAAAAGGTCCCCGGCAGCCGAGCCCTCGTCGAAAATTTTTTCTTTAGCAGGCAAAACCTCATCGAAGAAAAGGTCCCTGGCAGCCGAGCACTCGCCGAAAATTTTTTCTTTAGTAGGGAATAGCTCGTCGAACAAAAGTTCCCCGGCAGCCGAGCCCTCGTCGAAGAAAAGGTCCCCGGCAGCCGAGCCCTCGTTCAAAAATTTCTGTTTAGCAGGCAAAACCTCGTCGAAGAAAAGGTCCCTGGCAGCCGAGCCCTCGTCGAAGAAAAGGTCCCCGGCAGCCGAGCCCTCGTTGAAGAAAATGTCCCTTGCAGCCGAGCCCTTGTCGACAATTTTTTCTTTAGCAGGCAAAACCTCGTCGAAGAAAAGGTCCCCAGCAGCCGAGCTCTCGTCGAAGAAAAGGTCCCCGGCAGCCGAGCCCTCGTCGAAAATTTTTTCTTTAGCAGGCAAAACCTCGTCAAAGAAAAGGTCCCCGGCAGCCGAGCCCTCGTCGAAGAAATGGTCCCCTGCAGCCGAGCCCTCGTAGAAAATTTTTTCTTTAGCAGGGAAAACGTCGTCGAAGAAATGGTCCCCGGCAGCCGAGCCCTCGTCGAAAATTTTTTCTTTAGCAGGCAAAACCTCGTCGAAGAAAAGGTCCCTGGCAGCCGAGACCTCGTCGAAAATTTTTTCTTTAGTAGGCAAAACCTCGTCGAAGAAAAGGTCCCCGGCAGCCGAGCCCTCGTCGAAGAAAAGGTCCTTGGCAGCCGAACCCTCGTTGTAGAAAAGGTCCCCGGCAGCCGAGCCCTCATCGAAGAAAAGGTCCCTGGCAGCCGAGCCATCGTCGAAGAAAAGGTCCCCGGCAGCCGAGCCCTCCTCGAAGAAAAGGTCCCCGGCAGCCGAGCCCTCGTCGAAAATTATTTCTTTAGCAGGCAAAATCTCGTCGAAGAAAAGGTCCCCGGCAGCCGAGCCCTTGTCGAAGAAAAGGTCCCCGGCATCCGAGCCCTCGTCGAAAATTTTTTCTTCAGCAGGCAAAACCTCGTCGAAGAAAAGGTCCCCGTCATCCGAGACCTCGTCGAAAATTTTTTCTTTAGCAGGCAAAACCTCGTCAAAGAAAAGGTCCCCGGCAGCCGAGCCCTCGTCGAAGAAATGGTCCCCGGCAGCCGAGCCCTCGTCGAAAATTTTTTCTTTAGCAGGGAAAACCTCGTCGAAGAAAAGGTCCCTGGCATCTGAGCCCTCGTCGAAAATTTTTTCTTTAGTAGGCAAAAGCTCGTCGAAGAAAAGGTCCCCGGCAGCCGAGCCCTCGTCGAAGAAAAGGTCCCCAGCAGCCGAGCCCTCGTCGAAAATTTTTACTTTAGCAGGCAAAACCTCGTCGAAGAACAGGTCCCCAGTAGCCGAGCCCTCCTCGAAGAAAAGGTCCCCGGCAGCCGAGCCCTCGTTGAAAATTTTTTCTTTAGCAGGCAAAACCTCGTCGAAGAAAAGGTTCCCGGCAGCCGAGCCCTCGTTGAAGAAAAGGTCCCCGGCAGCCGAGCCCTCGTCGAAAATTTGGTCTTTAGCAGGCAAAACCTCGTCGAAGAAAAGGTCCCCGGCAGCCGAGCCCTCGTCGAAGAAAAGGTCCCCAGCAGCCGAGACCTCGTCGAAAATTTTTTATTTAGCAGGCAAAACCTCGCCAAAGAAAAGGTCCCCGGCAGCCGAGCCCTCGTCGAAGAAAAGGTCCCCGGCAGCCGAGCCCTCGTCGAAAATTTTTTCTTTAGCAGGCAAAACCTCGTCGAAGAAAAGGTCCCCAGCATCCGAGCCCTCGTTGAAAATTTTGTCTTTAGCAGGCAAAACCTCGTCAAAGAAAAGGTCCCTGGCAGCCGAGCCCTCGTCAAAAATTTTTTCTTTAGCAGGCAAAACCTCGTCGAAGAAAAGGTCCCCGGCAGCCAAGCCCTCGTCGAAGAAAAGGTGCCTGGCAGCCGAGCCCTCGTCGAAAATTTTTACTTTAGCAGGCAAAACCTCGTCGAAGAAAAGGTCCCCGGGAGTGGAGCCCTCGTCGAAGAAAATGTCCCCGGCAGCCGACCCCTCGTCGAATATTTTTTCTTTAGCAGGCAAAACCTCGTCGAAGAAAAGGTCCCCGGCAGTGGAGCCCTCGTCGTAGAAAAGGTCCCCGGAATCTGAGCCCTCGTCGAAAATTTTTACTTTAGCAGGCAAAGCCTCGTCGAAGAAAAGGTCCCCGGCAGTGGAGCCCTCATCGAAGAAAAGGTCCCCGGCAGCCGAGCGCTCGTCGAAGAAAAGGTCCCCTACAGCCGAGCCCTCGTCGAAAATTTTTTCTTTAGCAGGCAAAACCTCGTCGAAGAAAAGGTCCCTGGCAGCCGAGACCTCGTCGAAAATTTTTTCTTTAGCAGGCAAAAGCTCGTCGAAGAATAGGTCCCCCGCAGCCGAGCCCTCGTCGAAGAAAAGGTCCCCGGCAGCCGAGCCCTCGTCGAAGAAATGGTCCCCGGCAGCCGAGCCCTCGTCGAAAATTTTTTGTTTAGCAGGCAAAACCTCGTCGAAGAAATGGTCCCCGGAAGCCGAGCCCTCGTCGAAAATTTTTTCTTTAGCAGGCAAAACCTCGTCGAAGAAAAGGTCCCTGGCAGCCGAGCCCTCATCGAAAATTTTTTCTTTAGTAGGCAAAAGCTCGTCGAAGAAAAGGTCCCCGGCAGCCGAGCCCTCGTCGAAGAAAAGGTCCTTGGCAGCCGAGCCCTCGTTGTAGAAAAGGTCCCCGGCAGCCCAGCCCTCATTGAAAATTTTTTCTTTAGCAGGCAAAACCTCGTCGAAGAAAAGGTCCCCGGCAGCCGAGCCCTCGTCGAAGAAAAGGTCCCCGGCAGCCGAGCCCTCGTCGAAAATTTTTTCTTTAGCAGGCAAAACCTCATCGAAGAAAAGGTCCCTGGCAGCCGAGCACTCGCCGAAAATTTTTTCTTTAGTAGGGAATAGCTCGTCGAACAAAAGTTCCCCGGCAGCCGAGCCCTCGTCGAAGAAAAGGTCCCCGGCAGCCGAGCCCTCGTTCAAAAATTTCTGTTTAGCAGGCAAAACCTCGTCGAAGAAAAGGTCCCTGGCAGCCGAGCCCTCGTCGAAGAAAAGGTCCCCGGCAGCCGAGCCCTCGTTGAAGAAAAGGTCCCCGGCAGCCGAGCCCTCGTCGAAAATTTTTTCTTTAGCAAGCAAAACCTCATCAAAGAAAAGGTCCCCGGCAGCCGAGCCCTCGTCGAATATTTTTTCTTCAGCAGGCAAAACCTCGTCGAAGAAAAGGTTCCCGGCATCCGAGCCCTCGTCGAAGAAAAGGTCCCCGGCAGCCGAGCCCTCGTCGAAAATTTTTTCTTTAGCAGGCAAAACCTCGTCAAAGAAAAGGTCCCCGGCAGCCGAGCCCTCGTTGAAGAAAATGTCCCTTGCAGCCGAGCCCTCGTCGACAATTTTTTCTTTAGCAGGCAAAACCTCGTCGAAGAAAAGGTCCCCAGCAGCCGAGCTCTCGTCGAAGAAAAGGTCCCCGGCAGCCGAGCCCTCGTCGAAAATTTTTTCTTTAGCAGGCAAAACCTCATCGAAGAAAAGGTCCCCGGCAACCGAGCCCTCGTCGAAGAAATGGTCCCGGCAGCCGAGCCCTCGTAGAAAATTTTTTCTTTTGCAGGGAAAACGTCGTCGAAGAAATGGTCCCCGGCAGCCGAGCCCTCGTCGAAAATTTTTTCTTTAGCAGGCAAAACCTCGTCGAAGAAAAGGTCCCTGGCAGCCGAGCCCTCGTCGAAAATTTTTTCTTTAGTAGGCAAAACCTCGTCGAAGAAAAGGTCCCCGGCAGCCGAGCCCTCGTCGAAGAAAAGGTCCTTGGCAGCCGAGCCCTCGTTGTAGAAAAGGTCCCCGGCAGCCGAGCCCTCATCGAAGAAAAGGTCCCTGGCAGCCGAGCCATCGTCGAAGAAAAGGTCCCCGGCAGCCGAGCCCTCCTCGAAGAAAAGGTCCCCGGCAGCCGAGCCCTCGTCGAAAATTATTTCTTTAGCAGGCAAAACCTCGTCGAAGAAAAGGTCCCTGGCAGCCGAGCCCTTGTCGAAGAAAAGGTCCCCGGCATCCGAGCCCTCGTTGAAAATTTTTTCTTCAGCAGGCAAAACCTCGTCGAAGAAAAGGTCCCCGTCATCTGAGACCTCGTCGAAAATTTTTTCTTTAGCAGGCAAAACCTCGTCAAAGAAAAGGTCCCCGGCAGCCGAGCCCTCGTCGAAGAAATGGTCCCCGGCAGCCGAGCCCTCGTCGAAAATTTTTTCTTTAGCAGGGAAAACCTCGTCGAAGAAAAGGTCCCTGGCATCTGAGCCCTCGTCGAAAATTTTTTCTTTAGTAGGCAAAAGCTCGTCGAAGAAAAGGTCCCCGGCAGCCGAGCCCTCGTCGAAGAAAAGGTCCCCAGCAGCCGAGCCCTCGTCGAAAATTTTTACTTTAGCAGGCAAAACCTCGTCGAAGAACAGGTCCCCAGTAGCCGAGCCCTCATCGAATAAAAGGTCCCCGGCAGCCGAGCCCTCCTCGAAGAAAAGGTCCCCGGCAGCCGAGCCCTCGTTGAAAATTTTTTCTTTAGCAGGCAAAACCTCGTCGAAGAAAAGGTTCCCGGCAGCCGAGCCCTCGTCGAAGAAAAGGTCCCCGGCAGCCGAGCCCTCGTCGACAATTTTTTCTTTAGCAGGCAAAACCTCGTCGAAGAAAAGGTCCCCGGCATCCGAGCCCTCGTTGAAAATTTTGTCTTTAGCAGGCAAAACCTCGTCGAAGAAAAGGTCCCTGGCAGCCGAGCCCTCGTCGAAAATTTTTTCTTTAGCAGGCAAAACCTCGTCGAAGAAAAGGTCCCCGGCAGCCGAGCCCTCGTCGAAGAAAAGGTCCCCGGCAGCCGAGCCCTCGTCGAAAATTTTTACTTTAGCAGGCAAAACCTCGTCGAAGAAAAGGTCCCCGGCAGTGGAGCCCTCGTCGAAGAAAATGTCCCCGGCAGCGGAGCCCTCGTCGAATATTTTTACTTTAGCAGGCAAAACCTCGTCGAAGAAAAGGTCCCCGGCAGTGGAGCCCTCGTCGTAGAAAAGGTCCCCGGAATCTGAGCCCTCGTCGAAAATTTTTACTTTAGCAGGCAAAGCCTCGTCGAAGAAAAGGTCCCCGGCAGTGGAGCCCTCATCGAAGAAAAGGTCCCCGGCAGCCGAGCGCTCGTCGAAGAAAAGGTCCCCTACAGCCGAGCCCTCGTCGAAAATTTTTTCTTTAGCAGGCAAAAACTCGTCGAAGAAAAGGTCCCTGGCAGCCGAGCCCTCGTCGAAGAAAAGGTCCCCGGCAGCCGAGCCCTCGTCGAAGAAAAGGTCCCCGGCAGCCGAGCCCTCGTCGAAGAAAAGGTCCCCAGCAGCCGAGCCCTCGTCGAAGAAATGGTCCCCGGCAGCCGAGCCCTCGTCGAAAATTTTTTCTTTAGCAGGGAAAACCTCGTCGAAGAAAAGGTTCCCGGCAGCCGAGCCCTCGTTGAAGAAAAGGTCCCCGGCAGCCGAGCCCTCATCGAAAATTTGGTCTTTAGCAAGCAAAACCTCGTCGAAGAAAAGGTCCCCGGCAGCCGAGCCCTCGTCGACAATTTTTTCTTTAGCAGGCAAAACCTCGTCGAAGAAAAGGTCCCCGGCAGCCGAGCCCTCGTGGAAGAAAAGGTCCCTGGCAGCCGAGCCCTCGTCGAAGAAAAGGTCCCCGGCAGCCGAGCCCTCGTCGAAAATTTTTTCTTTAGCAGGCAAAACCTCGTCGAAGAAAAGGTCCCTGGCAGCCGAGCCCTCGTCGAAAATTTTTTCTTTAGCAGGCAAAACCTCGTCGAAGAAAAGGTCCCCAGCAGCCGAGCCTTCGTCGAAGAAAAGGTCCCTGGCAGCCGAGCCCTCGTCGAAAATTTTTTCTTTAGCAGGCAAAACCTCGTCGAAGAAAAGGTCCCCGGCAGCCGAGCCCTCGTCGAAGAAAAGGTGCCTGGCAGCCGAGCCCTTTTCGAAAATTTTTTCTTTAGCAGGGAAAACCTCGTCGAAGAAAAGGTCCCCGTCATCCGAGCCCTCGCCGAAGAAAAGGTCCCCGGCAGCCGAGCCCTCGTTGAAAATTTTTTCTTTAGCAGGCAAAACGTCGTCGAAGAAAAGGTCCCTGGCATCTGAGCCCTCGTCGAAAATTTTTTCTTTAGTAGGCAAAAGCTCGTCGAAGAAAAGGTCCCCGGCAGCCGAGCCCTCGTCGAAGAAAAGGTCCCCAGCAGCCGAGCCCTCGTCGAAAATTTTTACTTTAGCAGGCAAAACCTCGTCGAAGAACAGGGCCCCAGTAGCCGAGCCCTCATCGAATAAAAGGTCCCTGGCAGCCGAGCCCTCCTCGAAGAAAAGGTCCCCGGCAGCCGAGCCCTCATCGAAAATTTTGTCTTTAGCAGGCAAAACCTCGTCGAAGAAAAGGTTCCCGGCAGCCGAGCCCTCGTTGAAGAAAAGGTCCCCGGCAGCCGAGCCCTCGTCGAAAATTTGGTCTTTAGCAGGCAAAACCTCGTCGAAGAAAAGGTCCCCGGCAGCCGAGCCCTCGTCGAAGAAAAGGTCCCCAGCAGCCGAGACCTCGTCGAAAATTTTTTATTTAGCAGGCAAAACCTCGCCAAAGAAAAGGTCCCCGGCAGCCGAGCCCTCGTCGAAGAAAAGGTCCCCGGCAGCCGAGCCCTCGTCGACAATTTTTTCTTTAGCAGGCAAAACCTCGTCGAAGAAAAGGTCGCCGGCATCCGAGCCCTCGTTGTAAATTTTTTCTTTACCAGGCAAAACCTCGTCGAAGAAAAGGTCCCCGGCAGCCGAGCCCTCGTCGAAAATTTTTACTTTAGCAGGCAAAACCTCGTCGAAGAAAAGGTCCCCGGGAGTGGAGCCCTCGTCGAATAAAATGTCCCCGGCAGCCGAGCCCTCGTCGAATATTTTTACTTTAGCAGGCAAAACCTCGTCGAAGAAAAGGTCCCCGGCAGTGGAGCCCTCGTCGTAGAAAAGGTCCCCGGAATCTGAGCCCTCGTCGAAAATTTTTACTTTAGCAGGCAAAGCCTCGTCGAAGAAAAGGTCCCCGGCATTGGAGCCCTCATCGAAGAAAAGGTCCCCGGCAGCCGAGCGCTCGTCGAAGAAAAGGTCCCCTACAGCCGAGCCCTCGTCGAAAATTTTTTCTTTAGCAGGAAAAACTCGTCGAAGAAAAGGTCCCTGGCAGCCGAGCCCTCGTCGAAGAAAAGGTCCCCGGCAGCCGAGCCCTCGTCGAAGAAAAGGTCCCCGGCAGCCGAGCCCTCGTCGAAGAAAAGGTCCCCAGCAGCCGAGCCCTCGTCGAAGAAATGGTCCCCGGCAGCCGAGCCCTCGTTGAAAATTTTTTCTTTAGCAGGGAAAACCTCGTCGAATAAAAGGTTCCCGGCAGCCGAGCCCTCGTTGAAGAAAAGGTCCCCGGCAGCCGAGCCCTCATCGACAATTTTTTCTTTAGCAGGCAAAACCTCGTCGAAGAAAAGGTCCCCGGCAGCCGAGCCCTCGTGGAAGAAAAGGTCCCTGGCAGCCGAGCCCTCGTCGAAGAAAAGGTCCCCGGCAGCCGAGCCCTCGTCGAAAATTTTTTCTTTAGCAGGCAAAACCTCGTCGAAGAAAAGGTCCCTGGCAGCCGAGCCCTCGTCGAAAATATTTTCTTTAGCAGGAAAACCTCGTCGAAGAAAAGGTCCCCGGCAGCCGAGCCTTCGTCGAAGAAAAGGTCCGTGGCAGCCGAGCCCTCGTCGAAAATTTTTTCTTTAGCAGGCAAAACCTCGTCGAAGAAAAGGTCCCTGGCAGCCGAGCCCTCGTCGAAGAAAAGGTCCCCGACATCCTAGCCCTCTTCGACAATTTTTTCTTTAGCAGGCAAAACCTCGTCGAAGAAAAGGTCCCCGGCATCCGAGCCCTCATTGAAAATTTTGTCTTTAGTAGGCAAAAGCTCGTCGAAGAAAAGGTCCCCGGCAGCCGAGCCCTCGTCGAAGAAAAGGTGCCTGGCAGCCGAGCCCTTGTCGAAGACAAGTTTTTCTTTAGCAGGCAAAACCTCGTCGAAGAAAAGGTCCCCGGCAGCCGAGCCCTCGCCGAAGAAAAGGTCCCCGGCAGCCGAGCCCTCGTTGAAAATTTTTTCTTTAGCAGGCAAAACCTCGTCGAAGATCAGGTCCCCAGCAGCCGAGCCCTCGTCGAAGAAAAGGTCCCCGGCAGCCGAGCCCTCGTTGAAGAAAAGGTCCCCGGCATCCGAGCCCTCGTCAAAAATTTTTTCTTTAGCAGGCAAAAGCTCGTCGAAGAAAAGGTTCCCGGCAGCCGAGCCCTCGTTGAAGAAAAGGTCCCCGGCAGCCGAGCCCTCGTCGAAAATTTTTTCTTTTGCAGGCAAAACCTCGTCGAAGAAAAGTTCCCCGGCAGCCGAGCCCTCGTCGAAAATTTTTTTTTTAGCAGGCAAACCTCTTCGAAGAAAAGGTCCCCGGCAGCCGAGCCCTCGTCGAAGAAAAGGTTCCTGGCAGCAGAGCCCTCTTCGAAAATTTTTTCTTTAGCAGGCAAAACCTCGTCGAAGAAAATGTCGCCGGCAGCCGAGCCCTCGTCGAAGAAAAGGTCCCCGGCAGCCGAGCCCTCGTCGAAGAAAAGGTCCCTGGCATCCGAGCCCTCGTCAAAAATTTTTTCTTTAGCAGGCAAAAGCTCGTCGAAGAAATAGTTCCCGGCAGCCGAGCCCTCGTTGAAGAAAAGGTCCCCGGCAGCCGAGCCCTCGTCGAAAATTTTTTCTTTTGCAGGCAAAACCTCGTCGAAGAAAAGTTCCCCGGCAGCCGAGCCCTCGTCGAAAATTTTTTCTTTAGCAGGCAAAACCTCGTCGAAGAAAAGGTCCCCGGCAGCCGAGCCCTCGTCGAAGAAAAGGTCCCCGGCATCCGAGCCCTCTTCGAAAATTTTTTCTTTAGCAGGCAAAACCTCGTCGAAGAAAACGTCGCCGGCAGCCGAGCCCTCGTCGAAGAAAAGGTCCCCGGCAGCAGAGCCCTCGTCGAAGAAAAGGTCCCCGGCAGCAGAGCCCTCGTCGAAAATTTTTTCTTTAGCAGGCAAAACCTCGTCGAAGAAAAGGTCCCCGGCAGCCGAGCGCTCGTCGAAGAAAAGGTCCCAGTCATCCGAGACCTCGTCGAAAATTTTTTCTTTAGCAGTCAAAAACTCGTCGAAGAAAAGGTCCCTGGCAGCCGAGCCCTCGTCGAAGAAAAGATCCCCGGCAGCTGAGCCCTCGTCGAAGAAAAGGTCCCCGGCAGCCGAGCCCTCGTCGAAGAAAAGGTTCCCGGCAGCCGAGCCCTTGTCGAAAATTTTGTCTTTAGCAGGCAAAACCTCGTCGAAGAAAAGGTCCCCGGCAGCCGAGCCCTCGTCGAAGAAAAGGTCCCCGGCAGCCGAGCCCTCGTCGACAATTTTTTCTTTAGCAGGCAAAACCTCGTCGAAGAAAAGGTCCCCGGCAGCCGAGCCCTCGTTGAAAATTTTGTCTTTAGCAGGCAAAACCTTGTCGAAGAAAAGGTCCCTGGCAGCCGAGCCCTCGTCGAAGAAAAGGTGCCCGGCAGCCGAGCCCTTGTCGAAAATTATTTCTTTAGCAGGCAAAACGTTGTCGAAGAAAAGGTCCCTGGCAGCCGAGCTCTCGTCGAAGAAAAGGTCCCCGGCATCCGAGCCCTCGTCGGTGAAAAGGTCCCCGGCAGCCGAGCCCTCATTGAAAATTTTGTCTTTAGTAGGCAAAAGCTCGTCGAAGAAAAGGTCCCCGGCAGCCGAGCCCTCGTCGAAGAAAAGGTGCCTGGCAGCCGAGCCCTTTTCGAAAATTTTTTCTTTAGCAGGGAAAACCTCGTCGAAGAAAAGGTCCCCGGCAGCCGAGCCCTCGCCGAAGAAAAGGTCCCCGGCAGCCGAGCCCTCGTTGAAAATTTTTTCTTTAGCAGGCAAAACCTCGTCGAAGAAAAGGTCCCTGGCATCCGAGCCCTCGTCGAAAATTTTTTCTTTAGTAGGCAAAACCTCGTCGAAGAACAGGTCCCCAGCAGCCGAGCCCTCGTCGAAGAAAAGGTGCCTGGCAGCCGAGCCCTTGTCGAAAATTTTTTCTTTAGCAGGGAAAACGTCGTCGAAGAAATGGTCCCCGGCAGCCGAGCCCTCATCGAAAATTTTTACTTTAGCAGGCAAAACCTCGTCGAAGAACAGGTCCCCAGCAGCCGAGCCCTTGTCGAAGAAAAGGTCCCCGGCAGCCGAGCCCTCGTCGAAGAAAAGGTCCCCGGCATCCGAGCCCTCGTCGAAAATTTTTTCTTTAGCAGGCAAAAACTCGTCGAAGAAAAGGTCCCTGGCAGCCGAGCCCTCGTCGAAGAAAAGGTCCCCGGCAGCCGAGCCCTCGTCGAAGAAAAGGTCCCCGGCAGCCGAGCCCTCGTCGAAGAAAAGGTCCCCAGCAGCCGAGCCCTCGTCGAAGAAATGGTCCCCGGCAGCCGAGCCCTCGTCGAAAATTTTTTCTTTAGCAGGGAAAACCTCGTCGAAGAAAAGGTTCCCGGCAGCCGAGCCCTCGTTGAAGAAAAGGTCCCCGGCAGCCGAGCCCTCATCGAAAATTTGGTCTTTAGCAAGCAAAACCTCGTCGAAGAAAAGGTCCCCGGCAGCCGAGCCCTCGTCGACAATTTTTTCTTTAGCAGGCAAAACCTCGTCGAAGAAAAGGTCCCCGGCAGCCGAGCCCTCGTGGAAGAAAAGGTCCCTGGCAGCCGAGCCCTCGTCGAAGAAAAGGTCCCCGGCAGCCGAGCCCTCGTCGAAAATTTTTTCTTTAGCAGGCAAAACCTCGTCGAAGAAAAGGTCCCTGGCAGCCGAGCCCTCGTCGAAAATTTTTTCTTTAGCAGGCAAAACCTCGTCGAAGAAAAGGTCCCCAGCAGCCGAGCCTTCGTCGAAGAAAAGGTCCCTGGCAGCCGAGCCCTCGTCGAAAATTTTTTCTTTAGCAGGCAAAACCTCGTCGAAGAAAAGGTCCCCGGCAGCCGAGCCCTCGTCGAAGAAAAGGTGCCTGGCAGCCGAGCCCTTTTCGAAAATTTTTTCTTTAGCAGGGAAAACCTCGTCGAAGAAAAGGTCCCCGTCATCCGAGCCCTCGCCGAAGAAAAGGTCCCCGGCAGCCGAGCCCTCGTTGAAAATTTTTTCTTTAGCAGGCAAAACGTCGTCGAAGAAAAGGTCCCTGGCATCTGAGCCCTCGTCGAAAATTTTTTCTTTAGTAGGCAAAAGCTCGTCGAAGAAAAGGTCCCCGGCAGCCGAGCCCTCGTCGAAGAAAAGGTCCCCAGCAGCCGAGCCCTCGTCGAAAATTTTTACTTTAGCAGGCAAAACCTCGTCGAAGAACAGGGCCCCAGTAGCCGAGCCCTCATCGAATAAAAGGTCCCTGGCAGCCGAGCCCTCCTCGAAGAAAAGGTCCCCGGCAGCCGAGCCCTCATCGAAAATTTTGTCTTTAGCAGGCAAAACCTCGTCGAAGAAAAGGTTCCCGGCAGCCGAGCCCTCGTTGAAGAAAAGGTCCCCGGCAGCCGAGCCCTCGTCGAAAATTTGGTCTTTAGCAGGCAAAACCTCGTCGAAGAAAAGGTCCCCGGCAGCCGAGCCCTCGTCGAAGAAAAGGTCCCCAGCAGCCGAGACCTCGTCGAAAATTTTTTATTTAGCAGGCAAAACCTCGCCAAAGAAAAGGTCCCCGGCAGCCGAGCCCTCGTCGAAGAAAAGGTCCCCGGCAGCCGAGCCCTCGTCGACAATTTTTTCTTTAGCAGGCAAAACCTCGTCGAAGAAAAGGTCGCCGGCATCCGAGCCCTCGTTGTAAATTTTTTCTTTACCAGGCAAAACCTCGTCGAAGAAAAGGTCCCCGGCAGCCGAGCCCTCGTCGAAAATTTTTACTTTAGCAGGCAAAACCTCGTCGAAGAAAAGGTCCCCGGGAGTGGAGCCCTCGTCGAATAAAATGTCCCCGGCAGCCGAGCCCTCGTCGAATATTTTTACTTTAGCAGGCAAAACCTCGTCGAAGAAAAGGTCCCCGGCAGTGGAGCCCTCGTCGTAGAAAAGGTCCCCGGAATCTGAGCCCTCGTCGAAAATTTTTACTTTAGCAGGCAAAGCCTCGTCGAAGAAAAGGTCCCCGGCATTGGAGCCCTCATCGAAGAAAAGGTCCCCGGCAGCCGAGCGCTCGTCGAAGAAAAGGTCCCCTACAGCCGAGCCCTCGTCGAAAATTTTTTCTTTAGCAGGAAAAACTCGTCGAAGAAAAGGTCCCTGGCAGCCGAGCCCTCGTCGAAGAAAAGGTCCCCGGCAGCCGAGCCCTCGTCGAAGAAAAGGTCCCCGGCAGCCGAGCCCTCGTCGAAGAAAAGGTCCCCAGCAGCCGAGCCCTCGTCGAAGAAATGGTCCCCGGCAGCCGAGCCCTCGTTGAAAATTTTTTCTTTAGCAGGGAAAACCTCGTCGAATAAAAGGTTCCCGGCAGCCGAGCCCTCGTTGAAGAAAAGGTCCCCGGCAGCCGAGCCCTCATCGACAATTTTTTCTTTAGCAGGCAAAACCTCGTCGAAGAAAAGGTCCCCGGCAGCCGAGCCCTCGTGGAAGAAAAGGTCCCTGGCAGCCGAGCCCTCGTCGAAGAAAAGGTCCCCGGCAGCCGAGCCCTCGTCGAAAATTTTTTCTTTAGCAGGCAAAACCTCGTCGAAGAAAAGGTCCCTGGCAGCCGAGCCCTCGTCGAAAATATTTTCTTTAGCAGGAAAACCTCGTCGAAGAAAAGGTCCCCGGCAGCCGAGCCTTCGTCGAAGAAAAGGTCCGTGGCAGCCGAGCCCTCGTCGAAAATTTTTTCTTTAGCAGGCAAAACCTCGTCGAAGAAAAGGTCCCTGGCAGCCGAGCCCTCGTCGAAGAAAAGGTCCCCGACATCCTAGCCCTCTTCGACAATTTTTTCTTTAGCAGGCAAAACCTCGTCGAAGAAAAGGTCCCCGGCATCCGAGCCCTCATTGAAAATTTTGTCTTTAGTAGGCAAAAGCTCGTCGAAGAAAAGGTCCCCGGCAGCCGAGCCCTCGTCGAAGAAAAGGTGCCTGGCAGCCGAGCCCTTGTCGAAGACAAGTTTTTCTTTAGCAGGCAAAACCTCGTCGAAGAAAAGGTCCCCGGCAGCCGAGCCCTCGCCGAAGAAAAGGTCCCCGGCAGCCGAGCCCTCGTTGAAAATTTTTTCTTTAGCAGGCAAAACCTCGTCGAAGATCAGGTCCCCAGCAGCCGAGCCCTCGTCGAAGAAAAGGTCCCCGGCAGCCGAGCCCTCGTTGAAGAAAAGGTCCCCGGCATCCGAGCCCTCGTCAAAAATTTTTTCTTTAGCAGGCAAAAGCTCGTCGAAGAAAAGGTTCCCGGCAGCCGAGCCCTCGTTGAAGAAAAGGTCCCCGGCAGCCGAGCCCTCGTCGAAAATTTTTTCTTTTGCAGGCAAAACCTCGTCGAAGAAAAGTTCCCCGGCAGCCGAGCCCTCGTCGAAAATTTTTTTTTTAGCAGGCAAACCTCTTCGAAGAAAAGGTCCCCGGCAGCCGAGCCCTCGTCGAAGAAAAGGTTCCTGGCAGCAGAGCCCTCTTCGAAAATTTTTTCTTTAGCAGGCAAAACCTCGTCGAAGAAAATGTCGCCGGCAGCCGAGCCCTCGTCGAAGAAAAGGTCCCCGGCAGCCGAGCCCTCGTCGAAGAAAAGGTCCCTGGCATCCGAGCCCTCGTCAAAAATTTTTTCTTTAGCAGGCAAAAGCTCGTCGAAGAAATAGTTCCCGGCAGCCGAGCCCTCGTTGAAGAAAAGGTCCCCGGCAGCCGAGCCCTCGTCGAAAATTTTTTCTTTTGCAGGCAAAACCTCGTCGAAGAAAAGTTCCCCGGCAGCCGAGCCCTCGTCGAAAATTTTTTCTTTAGCAGGCAAAACCTCGTCGAAGAAAAGGTCCCCGGCAGCCGAGCCCTCGTCGAAGAAAAGGTCCCCGGCATCCGAGCCCTCTTCGAAAATTTTTTCTTTAGCAGGCAAAACCTCGTCGAAGAAAACGTCGCCGGCAGCCGAGCCCTCGTCGAAGAAAAGGTCCCCGGCAGCAGAGCCCTCGTCGAAGAAAAGGTCCCCGGCAGCAGAGCCCTCGTCGAAAATTTTTTCTTTAGCAGGCAAAACCTCGTCGAAGAAAAGGTCCCCGGCAGCCGAGCGCTCGTCGAAGAAAAGGTCCCAGTCATCCGAGACCTCGTCGAAAATTTTTTCTTTAGCAGTCAAAAACTCGTCGAAGAAAAGGTCCCTGGCAGCCGAGCCCTCGTCGAAGAAAAGATCCCCGGCAGCTGAGCCCTCGTCGAAGAAAAGGTCCCCGGCAGCCGAGCCCTCGTCGAAGAAAAGGTTCCCGGCAGCCGAGCCCTTGTCGAAAATTTTGTCTTTAGCAGGCAAAACCTCGTCGAAGAAAAGGTCCCCGGCAGCCGAGCCCTCGTCGAAGAAAAGGTCCCCGGCAGCCGAGCCCTCGTCGACAATTTTTTCTTTAGCAGGCAAAACCTCGTCGAAGAAAAGGTCCCCGGCAGCCGAGCCCTCGTTGAAAATTTTGTCTTTAGCAGGCAAAACCTTGTCGAAGAAAAGGTCCCTGGCAGCCGAGCCCTCGTCGAAGAAAAGGTGCCCGGCAGCCGAGCCCTTGTCGAAAATTATTTCTTTAGCAGGCAAAACGTTGTCGAAGAAAAGGTCCCTGGCAGCCGAGCTCTCGTCGAAGAAAAGGTCCCCGGCATCCGAGCCCTCGTCGGTGAAAAGGTCCCCGGCAGCCGAGCCCTCATTGAAAATTTTGTCTTTAGTAGGCAAAAGCTCGTCGAAGAAAAGGTCCCCGGCAGCCGAGCCCTCGTCGAAGAAAAGGTGCCTGGCAGCCGAGCCCTTTTCGAAAATTTTTTCTTTAGCAGGGAAAACCTCGTCGAAGAAAAGGTCCCCGGCAGCCGAGCCCTCGCCGAAGAAAAGGTCCCCGGCAGCCGAGCCCTCGTTGAAAATTTTTTCTTTAGCAGGCAAAACCTCGTCGAAGAAAAGGTCCCTGGCATCCGAGCCCTCGTCGAAAATTTTTTCTTTAGTAGGCAAAACCTCGTCGAAGAACAGGTCCCCAGCAGCCGAGCCCTCGTCGAAGAAAAGGTGCCTGGCAGCCGAGCCCTTGTCGAAAATTTTTTCTTTAGCAGGGAAAACGTCGTCGAAGAAATGGTCCCCGGCAGCCGAGCCCTCATCGAAAATTTTTACTTTAGCAGGCAAAACCTCGTCGAAGAACAGGTCCCCAGCAGCCGAGCCCTTGTCGAAGAAAAGGTCCCCGGCAGCCGAGCCCTCGTCGAAGAAAAGGTCCCCGGCATCCGAGCCCTCGTCAAAAATTTTTTCTTTAGTAGGCAAAAGCTCGTCGAAGAAAAGGTTCCCGGCAGCCGAGCCCTTGTCGAAGAAAAGGTGCCTGGCAGCCGAGCCCTTGTCGAAAATTTTTTCTTTAGCAGGGAAAACGTCGTCGAAGAAATGGTCCCCGGCAGCCGAGCCCTCGTCGAAAATTTTTACTTTAGCAGGCAAAACCTCGTCGAAGAACAGGTCCCCAGCAGCCGAGCCCTCGTCGAAGAAAAGGTCCCCGGCAGCCGAGCCCTCGTCGAAAATTTTTTCTTTAGCAGGGAAAACCTCGTCGAAGAAAAGGTTCCCGGCAGCCGAGCCCTCGTTGAAGAAAAGGTCCCCGGCAGCCGAGCCCTCGTCGAAAATTTATTCTTTTGCAGGCAAAAGGTCGTCGAAGAAAAGTTCCCCGGCAGCCGAGCCCTCGTCGAAAATTTTTTCTTTAGCAGGCAAAACCTCGTCGAAGAAAAGGTCGCCGGCAGCCGAGCCCTCGTCGAAGAAAAGGTCCCCGGCATCCGAGCCCTCTTCGAAAATTTTTTCTTTAGCAGGCAAAACCTCGTCGAAGAAAAGGTCGCCGGCAGCCGAGCCCTCGTCGAAGAAAAGGTCCCCGGCATCCGAGCCCTCGTCGAAGAAAAGGTCCCCGGCAGCAGAGCCCTCGTCGAAAATTTTTTCTTTAGCAGGCAAAACCTCGTCAAAGAAAAGGTCCCCGGCAGCCGAGCGCTCGTCGAAGAAAAGGTTTCAGTCATCCGAGACCTCGTCGAAAATTTTTTCTTTAGCAGTCAAAAACTCGTCGAAGAAAAGGTCCCTGGCAGCCGAGCCCTCGTCGAAGAAAAGATCCCCGGCAGCTGAGCTCTCGTCGAAGAAAAGGTCCCCGGCAGCCGAGCCCTCGTCGAAGAAAAGGTTCCCGGCAGCCGAGCCCTCGTCGAAAATTTTGTCTTTAGCAGGCAAAACCTCGTCGAAGAAAAGGTCCCCGGCAGCCGAGCCCTCGTCGAAGAAAAGGTCCCCGGCAGCCGAGCCCTCGTCGACAATTTTTTCTTTAGCAGGCAAAACCTCGTCGAAGAAAAGGTCCCCGGCAGCCGAGCCCTCGTTGAAAATTTTGTCTTTAGCAGGCAAAACCTTATCGAAGAAAAGGTCCCTGGCAGCCGAGCCCTCGTCGAAGAAAAGGTGCCAGGCAGCCGAGCCCTTGTCGAAAATTATTTCTTTAGCAGGCAAAACGTTGTCGAAGAAAAGGTCCCTGGCAGCCGAGCTCTCGTCGAAGAAAAGGTCCCCGGCAGCCGAGCCCTCGTCGGTGAAAAGGTCCCCGGCAGCCGAGCCCTCTTCGAAAATTTTGTCTTTAGCAGGCAAAACCGCGTCGAAGAAAAGGTCCCCGGCAGCCAAGCCCTCGTCGAAAATTTTTAATTTAGCAGGCAAAACCTCGTCGAAGTAAAGGTCCCTGGCATCCGAGCCCTCGTCGAAGAAAAGGTCCCCGGCATCCGAGCCGTCGTCGAAAATTTTTTCTTTAGCAGGCAAAAACTCGTCGAAGAAAAGGTCCCCGGCAGCCGAGCCCTCGCCGAAGAAAAGGTCCCCGGCAGCCGAGCCCTCGTTGAAAATTTTTTCTTTAGCAGGCAAAACCTCGTCGAAGAAAAGGTCCCTGGCATCCGAGCCCTCGTCGAAAATTTTTTCTTTAGTAGGCAAAAGCTCGTCGAAGAAAAGGTCCCCGGCAGCCGAGCCCTTGTCGAAGAAAAGGTGCCTGGCAGCCGAGCCCTTGTCGAAAATTTTTTCTTTAGCAGGGAAAACGTCGTCGAAGAAATGGTCCCCGGCAGCCGAGCCCTCGTCGAAAATTTTTACTTTAGCAGGCAAAACCTCGTCGAAGAACAGGTCCCCGGCAGCCGAGCCCTCGTCGAAGAAAAGGTCCCCGGCAGCCGAGCCCTCGTCGAAGAAAAGGTCCCCGGCATCCGAGCCCTCGTCAAAAATTTTTTCTTTAGCAGGCAAAAGCTCGTCGAAGAAAAGGTTCCCGGCAGCCGAGCCCTCGTTGAAGAAAAGGTCCCCGGCAGCCGAGCCCTCGTCGAAAATATGGTCTTTAGCAGGCAAAACCTCGTCGAAGAAAAGGTCCCCGGCAGCCGAGCCCTCGTCGAAGCAAAGGTCCCCGGCAGCCGAGACCTCGTCGAAAATTTTTTATTTAGCAGGCAAAACCTCGCCAAAGAAAAGGTCCCCGGCAGCCGAGCCCTCGTCGAAGAAAAGGTCCCCGGCAGCCGAGCCGTCGTCGAAGAAAAGGTCCCCGGCAGCCAAGCCCTCGTCGAAAATTTTTTCTTTAGCAGGCAAAACCTCGTCAAAGAAAACGTCGCGGGCAGCCGAGCCCTCGTCGAAGAAAAGGTCCCCGGCAGCAGAGCCCTCGTCGAAGAAAAGGTCCCCGGCAGCAGAGCCCTCGTCGAAAATTTTTTCTTTAGCAGGCAAAACCTCGTCGAAGAAAAGGTCCCCGGCAGCCGAGCGCTCGTCGAAGAAAAGGTCCCAGTCATCCGAGACCTCGTCGAAAATTTTTTCTTTAGCAGTCAAAAACTCGTCGAAGAAAAGGTCCCTGGCAGCCGAGCCCTCGTCGAAGAAAAGATCCCCGGCAGCTGAGCCCTCGTCGAAGAAAAGGTCCCCGGCAGCCGAGCCCTCGTCGAAGAAAAGGTTCCCGGCAGCCGAGCCCTCGTCGAAAATTTTGTCTTTAGCAGGCAAAACCTCGTAGAAGAAAAGGTCCCCGGCAGCCGAGCCCTCGTCGAAGAAAAGGTCCCCGGCAGCCGAGCCCTCGTCGACAATTTTTTCTTTAGCAGGCAAAACCTCGTCGAAGAAAAGGTCCCCGGCAGCCGAGCCCTCGTTGAAAATTTTGTCTTTAGCAGGCAAAACCTTGTCGAAGAAAAGGTCCCTGGCAGCCGAGCCCTCGTCGAAGAAAAGGTGCCCGGCAGCCGAGCCCTTGTCGAAAATTATTTCTTTAGCAGGCAAAACGTTGTCGAAGAAAAGGTCCCTGGCAGCCGAGCTCTCGTCGAAGAAAAGGTCCCCGGCATCCGAGCCCTCGTCGGTGAAAAGGTCCCCGGCAGCCGAGCCCTCATTGAAAATTTTGTCTTTAGTAGGCAAAACCTCGTCGAAGAAAAGGTCCCCGGCAGCCGAGCCCTCGTCGAAGAAAAGGTGCTTGGCAGCCGAGCCCTTTTCGAAAATTTTTTCTTTAGCAGGGAAAACCTCGTCGAAGAAAAGGTCCCCGGCAGCCGAGCCCTCGCCGAAGAAAAGGTCCCCGGCAGCCGAGCCCTCGTTGAAAATTTTTTCTTTAGCAGGCAAAACCTCGTCGAAGAAAAGGTCCCTGGCATCCGAGCCCTCGTCGAAAATTTTTTCTTTAGTAGGCAAAACCTCGTCGAAGAACAGGTCCCCAGCAGCCGAGCCCTCGTCGAAGAAAAGGTGCCTGGCAGCCGAGCCCTTGTCGAAAATTTTTTTTTTAGCAGGGAAAACGTCGTCGAAGAAATGGTCCCCGGCAGCCGAGCGCTCGTCGAAAATTTTTACTTTAGAAGGCAAAACCTCGTCGAAGAACAGGTCCCCAGCAGCCGAGCCCTCGTCGAAGAAAAGGTCCCCGGCAGCCGAGCCCTCGTCGAAGAAAAGGTCCCCGGCATCCGAGCCCTCGTCAAAAATTTTTTCTTTAGTAGGCAAAAGCTCGTCGAAGAAAAGGTTCCCGGCAGCCGAGCCCTTGTCGAAGAAAAGGTGCCTGGCAGCCGAGCCCTTGTCGAAAATTTTTTCTTTAGCAGGGAAAACGTCGTCGAAGAAATGGTCCCCGGCAGCCGAGCCCTCGTCGAAAATTTTTACTTTAGCAGGCAAAACCTCGTCGAAGATCAGGTCCCCAGCAGCCGAGCCCTCGTCGAAGAAAAGTTCCCCGGCAGCCGAGCCCTCGTCGAAGAAAAGGTCCCCGGCATCCGAGCCCTCGTCAAAAATTTTTTCTTTAGCAGGCAAAAGCTCGTCGAAGAAAAGGTTCCCGGCAGCCGAGCCCTCGTTGAAGAAAAGGTCCCCGGCAGCCGAGCCCTCGTCGAAAATTTTTTCTTTAGCAGGCAATACCTCGTCGAGGAAAAGCTCCCCGGCAGCCGAGCCCTCGTCGAAAATTTTTTCTTTAGCAGGCAAAACCTCGTCGAAGAAAAGGTCCCCGGCAGCCGAGCCCTCGTCGAAGAAAAGGTCCCCGGCATCCGAGCCCTCTTCGAAAATTTTTTCTTTAGCAGGCAAAACCTCGTCGAAGAAAAGGTCGCCGGCAGCCGAGCCCTCGTCGAAGAAAAGGTCCCCGGCATCCGAGCCCTCGTCGAAGAAAAGGTCCCCGGCAGCAGAGCCCTCGTCGAAAATTTTTTCTTTAGCAGGCAAAACCTCGTCGAAGAAAAGGTCCCCGGCAGCCGAGCGCTCGTCGAAGAAAAGGTCCCAGTCATCCGAGACCTTGTCGAAAATTTTTTCTTTAGCAGTCAAAAACTCGTCGAAGAAAAGGTCCCTGGCAGCCGAGCCCTCGTCGAAGAAAAGATCCCCGGCAGCTGAGCTCTCGTCGAAGAAAAGGTCCCCGGCAGCCGACCCCTCGTCGAAGAAAAGGTTCCCGGCAGCCGAGCCCTCGTCGAAAATTTTGTCTTTAGCAGGCAAAACCTCGTCGAAGAAAAGGTCCCCGGCAGCCGAGCCCTCGTCGAAGAAAAGGTCCCCGGCAGCCGAGCCCTCGTCGACAATTTTTTCTTTAGCAGGCAAAACCTCGTCGAAGAAAAGGTCCCCGGCAGCCGAGCCCTCGTTGAAAATTTTGTCTTTAGCAGGCAAAACCTTATCGAAGAAAAGGTCCCTGGCAGCCGAGCCCTCGTCGAAGAAAAGGTGCCCGGCAGCCGAGCCCTTGTCGAAAATTATTTCTTTAGCAGGCAAAACGTTGTCGAAGAAAAGGTCCCTGGCAGCCGAGCTCTCGTCGAAATAAAGGTCCCCGGCAGCCGAGCCCTCGTCGGTGAAAAGGTCCCCGGCAGCCGAGCCCTCTTCGAAAATTTTGTCTTTAGCAGGCAAAACCGCGTCGAAGAAAAGGTCCCCGGCAGCCAAGCCCTCGTCGAAAATTTTTAATTTAGCAGGCAAAACCTCGTCGAAGAAAAGGTCCCAGGCAGCCGAGCCCTCGTCGAAGAAAAGGTTCCTGGCAGCAGAGCCCTCGTCGAAAATTTTTTCTGTAGCAGGCAAAATCTCGTAGAAGAAAAGGTCCCCGGCAGCCGAGCCCTCATCAAAAATTTTTTCTTTAGCAGGCAAAACCTCGTCGAAGTAAAGGTCCCTGGCATCCGAGCCCTCGTCGAAGAAAAGGTCCCCGGCATCCGAGCCGTCGTCGAAAATTTTTTCTTTAGCAGGCAAAAACTCGTCGAAGAAAAGGTCCCCGGCAGCCGAGCCCTCGCCGAAGAAAAGGTCCCCGGCAGCCGAGCCCTCGTTGAAAATTTTTACTTTAGCAGGCAAAACCTCGTCGAAGAAAAGGTCCCTGGCATCCGAGCCCTCGTCGAAAATTTTTTCTTTAGTAGGCAAAAGCTCGTCGAAGAAAAGGTCCCCGGCAGCCGAGCCCTTGTCGAAGAAAAGGTGCCTGGCAGCCGAGCCCTTGTCGAAAATTTTTTCTTTAGCAGGGAAAACGTCGTCGAAGAAATGGTCCCCGGCAGCCGAGCCCTCGTCGAAAATTTTTACTTTAGCAGGCAAAACCTCGTCGAAGAACAGGTCCCTGGCAGCCGAGCCCTCGTCGAAGAAAAGGTCCCCGGCAGCCGAGCCCTCGTCGAAGCAAAGGTCCCCGGCAGCCGAGACCTCGTCGAAAATTTTTTATTTAGCAGGCAAAACCTCGCCAAAGAAAAGGTCCCCGGCAGCCGAGCCCTCGTCGAAGAAAAGGTCCCCGGCAGCCGAGCCCTCGTCGACAATTTTTTCTTTAGCAGGCAAAACCTCGTCGAAGAAAAGGTCCCCGACATCCTAGCACTCATTGAAAATTTTGTCTTTAGTAGGCAAAACCTTGTCGAAGAAAAGGTCCCCGGCAGCCGAGCCCTCGTCGAAGAAAAGGTGCCTGGCAGCCGAGCCCTTGTCGAAAAGTTTTTCTTTAGCAGGGAAAACCTCGTCGAAGAAAAGGTCCTCGGCAGCCGAGCCCTCGTCGAAGAAAAGGTCCCCGGCAGCCGAGCCGTCGTCGAAGAAAAGGTCCCCGGCAGCCAAGCCCTCGTCGAAAATTTTTTCTTTAGCATGCAAAACCTCGTCGAAGAAAAGGTCCCCGGCAGCCGAGCCCTCGTCAAAGAAAAGGGCCCCGGCAGCCGAGCCCTCGTCGAAGAAAAGGTTCCTGGCAGCAGAGCCCTCGTCGAAAATTTTTTCTGTAGCAGGCAAAATCTCGTAGAAGAAAAGGTCCCCGGCAGCCGAGCCCTCTTCGAAAATTTTTTCTGTAGCAGGCAAAATCTCGTAGAAGAAAAGATCCCCGGCAGCCGAGCCCTCGTTTAAAATTTTTTCTTTAGCAGGCAAAACCTCGTCGAAGAAAAGGTCCCCGGCATCCGAGCCCTCGTCGAAAATTTTTTCTTTAGTAGGCAAAAGCTCGTCGAAGAAAAGGTCCCCGGCAGCCGAGCCCTTGTCGAAGAAAAGGTGCCTGGCAGCCGAGCCCTTGTCGAAAATTTTTTCTTTAGCAGGGAAAACGTCGTCGAAGAAATGGTCCCCGGCAGCCGAGCCCTCGTCGAAAATTTTTACTTTAGCAGGCAAAACCTCGTCGAAGATCAGGTCCCCAGCAGCCGAGCCCTCGTCGAAGAAAAGTTCCCCGGCAGCCGAGCCCTCGTCGAAGAAAAGGTCCCCGGCATCCGAGCCCTCGTCAAAAATTTTTTCTTTAGCAGGCAAAAGCTCGTCGAAGAAAAGGTTCCCGGCAGCCGAGCCCTCGTTGAAGAAAAGGTCCCCGGCAGCCGAGCCCTCGTCGAAAATTTTTTCTTTTGCAGGCAAAACCTCGTCGAAGAAAAGTTCCCCGGCAGCCGAGCCCTCGTCGAAAATTTTTTCTTTAGCAGGCAAAACCTCGTCGAAGAAAAGGTCCCCGGCAGCCGAGCCCTCGTCGAAGAAAATGTCCCCGGCATCCGAGCCCTCTTCGAAAATTTTGTCTTTAGCAGGCAAAACCTCGTCGAAGAAAAGGTCCCCGGCAGCCGAGCCCTCGTCGACAATTTTTTCTTTAGCAGGCAAAACCTCGTCGAAGAAAAGGTCCCAGGCAGCCGAGCCCTCGTTGAAAATTTTGTCTTTAGCAGGCAAAACGTTGTCGAAGAAAAGGTCCCTAGCAGCCGAGCTCTCGTCGAAGAAAAGGTCCCCGGCATCCGAGCCCTCGTCGATGAAAAGGTCCCCGGCAGCCGAGCCCTCTTCGAAAATTTTGTCTTTAGCAGGCAAAACCTCGTCGAAGAAAAGGTCCCAGGCAGCCAAGCCCTCGTCGAAAATTTTTTCTTTAGCAGGCAAAACCTCGTCGAAGAAAAGGTCCCCGGCAGCCGAGCCCTCGTCGAAGAAAAGGTCCCCGGCAGCCGAGCCCTCGTCGAAAATTTTTTCTTTAGCAGGCAAAACGTCGTCGAAGAAAAGGTCCCCGGCAGCCGAGCCCTCGTCGACAATTTTTTCTTTAGTAGGCAAAAGCTCGTCGAAGAAAAGGTCCCCGGCAGCCGAGCCCTCGTCGAAGAAAAGGTGCCTGGCAGCCGAGCCCTTTTCGAAAATTTTTTCTTTAGCAGGGAAAACCTCGTCGAAGAAAAGGTCCCCGGCAGCCGAGCCCTCGCCGAAGAAAAGGTCCCCGGCAGCCGAGCCCTCGTTGAAAATTTTTTCTTTAGCAGGCAAAACCTCGTCGAAGAAAAGGTCCCTGGCATCCGAGCCCTCGTCGAAAATTTTTTCTTTAGTAGGCAAAAGCTCGTCGAAGAAAAGGTCCCCGGCAGCCGAGCCCTTGTCGAAGAAAAGGTGCCTGGCAGCCGAGCCCTTGTCGAAAATTTTTTCTTTAGCAGGGAAAACGTCGTCGAAGAAATGGTCCCCGGCAGCCGAGCCCTCGTCCAAAATTTTTACTTTAGCAGGCAAAACCTCGTCGAAGAACAGGTCCCCAGCAGCCGAGCCCTCGTCGAAGAAAAGGTCCCCGGCAGCCGAGCCCTCGTCGAAGAAAAGGTCCCCGGCATCCGAGCCCTCGTCAAAAATTTTTTCTTTAGCAGGCAAAAGCTCGTCGAAGAAAAGGTTCCCGGCAGCCGAGCCCTCGTTGAAGAAAAGGTCCCCGGCAGCCGAGCCCTCGTCGAAAATATGGTCTTTAGCAGGCAAAACCTCGTCGAAGAAAAGGTCCCCGGCAGCCGAGCCCTCGTCGAAGCAAAGGTCCCCGGCAGCCGAGACCTCGTCGAAAATTTTTTATTTAGCAGGCAAAACCTCGCCAAAGAAAAGGTCCCCGGCAGCCGAGCCCTCGTCGAAGAAAAGGTCCCCGGCAGCCGAGCCCTCGTCGACAATTTTTTCTTTAGCAGGCAAAACCTCGTCGAAGAAAAGGTCCCCGACATCCTAGCCCTCATTGAAAATTTTGTCTTTAGTAGGCAAAAGCTCGTCGAAGAAAAGGTCCCCGGCAACCGAGCCCTCGTCGAAGAAAAGGTGCCTGGCAGCCGAGCCCTTGTCGAAAAGTTTTTCTTTAGCAGGGAAAACCTCGTCGAAGAAAAGGTCCTCGGCAGCCGAGCCCTCGTCGAAGAAAAGGTCCCCGGCAGCCGAGCCGTCGTCGAAGAAAAGGTCCCCGGCAGCCAAGCCCTCGTCGAAAATTTTTTCTTTAGCATGCAAAACCTCGTCGAAGAAAAGGTCCCCGGCAGCCGAGCCCTCGTCAAAGAAAAGGGCCCCGGCAGCCGAGCCCTCGTCGAAGAAAAGGTTCCTGGCAGCAGAGCCCTCGTCGAAAATTTTTTCTGTAGCAGGCAAAATCTCGTAGAAGAAAAGGTCCCCGGCAGCCGAGCCCTCATCAAAAATTTTTTCTTTAGCAGGCAAAACCTCGTCGAAGAAAAGGTCCCTGGCATCCGAGCCCTCGTCGAAGAAAAGGTCCCCGGCATCCGAGCCCTCTTCGAAAATTTTTTCTTTAGCAGGCAAAACCTCGTCGAAGAAAAGGTCCCCGGCAGCCGAGCCCTCGCCGAAGAAAAGGTCCCCGGCAGCCGAGCCCTCGTTTAAAATTTTTTCTTTAGCAGGCAAAACCTCGTCGAAGAAAAGGTCCCCGGCAGCCGAGCCCTCGTTGAAAATTTTGTCTTTAGCAGGCAAAACCTTGTCGAAGAAAAGGTCCCTGGCAGCCGAGCCCTCGTCGAAGAAAAGGTGCCCGGCAGCCGAGCCCTTGTCGAAAATTATTTCTTTAGCAGGCAAAACCTTGTCGAAGAAATGGTCCCTGGCAGCCGAGCTCTCGTCGAAGAAAAGGTCCCCGGCATCCGAGCCCTCGTCGGTGAAAAGGTCCCCGGCAGGCGAGCCCTCTTCGAAAATTTTGTCTTTAGCAGGCAAAACCTCGTCGAAGAAAAGGTCCCCGGCAGCCAAGCCCTCGTCGAAAATTTTTTATTTAGCAGGCAAAACCTCGTCGAAGAAAAGGTCCCAGGCAGCCGAGCCATCGTCGAAGAAAAGGTCCCCGGCAGCCGAGCCCTCGTCGAAAATTTTTTCTTTAGCAGGCAAAACCTCGTCGAAGAAAAGGTCCCCGGCAGCCGAGCCCTCGTCAAAGAAAAGGGCCACGGCAGCCGAGCCCTCGTCGAAGAAAAGGTTCCTGGCAGCAGAGCCCTCGTCGAAAATTTTTTCTGTAGCAGGCAAAATCTCGTAGAAGAAAAGGTCCCCGGCAGCCGAGCCCTCATCAAAAATTTTTTCTTTAGCAGGCAAAACCTCGTCGAAGAAAAGGTCCCTGGCATCCGAGCCCTCGTCGAAGAAAAGGTCCCCGGCATCCGAGCCCTCGTCGAAAATTTTTTCTTTAGCAGGCAAAACCTCGTCGAAGAAAAGGTCCCCGGCAGCCGAGCCCTCGTCGAAGAAAAGGTTCCCGGCAGCCGAGCCCTTGTCGAAAATTTTGTCTTTAGCAGGCAAAACCTCGTCGAAGAAAAGGTCGCCGGCAGCCGAGCCCTCGTCGAAGAAAAGGTCCCCGGCATCCGAGCCCTCGTCGAAGAAAAGGTCCCCGGCAGCCGAGCGCTCGTCGAAGAAAAGATCCCCGGCAGCCGAGTCATCGTTGAAGAAAAGGTCCCCGGCAGCCGAGCCCTCGTCGAAGAAAAGGTTCCCGGCATCCGAGCCCTCATCGAAAATTTTGTCTTTAGCAGTCAAAACCTCGTCGAAGAAAAGGTCCCCGGCAGCCGAGCCCTCGTCGAAGAAAAGGTCCCCGGCAGCCGAGCCCTCGTCGACAATTTTTTCTTTAGCAGGCAAAACCTCGTCGAAGAAAAGGTCCCCGGCAGCCGAGCCCTCGTTGAAAATTTTGTCTTTAGCAGGCAAAACCTTATCGAAGAAAAGGTCCCTGGCAGCCGAGCCCTCGTCGAAGAAAAGGTGCCCGGCAGCTGAGCCCTTGTCGAAAATTATTTCTTTAGCAGGCAAAACCTTGTCGAAGAAAAGGTCCCTGGCAGCCGAGCTCTCGTCGAAGAAAAGGTCCCCGGCAGCCGAGCCCTCGTCGGTGAAAATGTCCCCGGCAGCCGAGCCCTCTTCGAAAATTTTGTCTTTAGTAGGCAAAACCTCGTCGAAGAAAAGGTCCCCGGCAGCCAAGCCCTCGTCGAAAATTTTTTATTTAGCAGGCAAAACCTCGTCGAAGAAAAGGTCCCTGGCAGCCGAGCCCTCGTCGAAGAAAAGGTCCCCGGCAGCCGAGCCCTCGTCGACAATTTTTTCTTTAGCAGGCAAAACCTCGTCGAAGAAAAGGTCCCCGGCAGCCGAGCCCTCGTTGAAAATTTTGTCTTTAGCAGGCAAAACCTTGTCGAAGAAAAGGTCCCTGGCAGCCGAGCCCTCGTCGAAGAAAAGTGCCCGGCAGCCGAGCCCTTGTCGAAAATTATTTCTTTAGCAGGCAAAACCTTGTCGAAGAAATGGTCCCTGGCAGCCGAGATCTCGTCGAAGAAAAGGTCCCCGGCATCCGAGCCCTTGTCGGTGAAAAGGTCCCCGGCAGCCGAGCCCTCTTCGAAAATTTTGTCTTTAGCAGGCAAAACCTCGTCGAAGAAAAGGTCCCCGGCAGCCAAGCCCTCGTCGAAAATTTTTTATTTAGCAGGCAAAACCTCGTCGAAGAAAAGGTCCCAGGCAGCCGAGCCCTTGTCGAAGAAAAGGTCCCCGGCAGCTGAAGCCCTCGTCGAAGAAAAGGTCCCCGGCAGCCGAGCCCTCGTCGAAAATTTTTTCTTTAGCAGGCAAAACCTCGTCGAAGAAAAGGTCCCCGGCAGCCGAGCCCTCGTCAAAGAAAAGGGCCCCGGCAGCCGAGCCCTCGTCGAAGAAAAGGTTCCTGGCAGCAGAGCCCTCGTCGAAAATTTTTTCTGTAGCAGGCAAAATCTCGTAGAAGAAAAGGTCCCCGGCAGCCGAGCCCTCATCAAAAATTTTTTCTTTAGCAGGCAAAACCTCGTCGAAGAAAAGGTCCCTGGCATCCGAGCCCTCGTCGAAGAAAAGGTCCCCGGCATCCGAGCCCTCGTCGAAAATTTTTTCTTTAGCAGGCAAAAACTCGTCGAAGAAAAGGTCCCCGGCAGCCGAGCCCTCGCCGAAGAAAAGGTCCCCGGCAGCCGAGCCCTCGTTGAAAATTTTTTCTTTAGCAGGCAAAACCTCGTCGAAGAAAAGGTCCCTGGCATCCGAGCCCTCGTCGAAAATTTTTTCTTTAGTAGGCAAAAGCTCGTCGAAGAAAAGGTCCCCGGCAGCCGAGCCCTTGTCGAAGAAAAGGTGCCTGGCAGCCGAGCCCTTGTCGAAAATTTTTTCTTTAGCAGGGAAAACGTCGTCGAAGAAATGGTCCCCGGCAGCCGAGCCCTCGTCGAAAATTTTTACTTTAGCAGGCAAAACCTCGTCGAAGATCAGGTCCCCAGCAGCCGAGCCCTCGTCGAAGAAAAGGTCCCCGGCAGCCGAGCCCTCGCCGAAGAAAAGGTCCCCGGCAGCCAAGCCCTCGTTGAAAATTTTTTCTTTAGCAGGCAAAACCTCGTCGAAGAAAAGGTCCCTGGCATCCGAGCCCTCGTTGAAGAAAAGGTCCCCGGCAGCCGAGCCCTCGTCGAAAATTTTTTCTTTTGCAGGCAAAACCTCGTCGAAGAAAAGTTCCCCGGCAGCCGAGCCCTCGTCGAAAATTTTTTCTTTAGCAGGCAAAACCTCGTCGAAGAAAAGGTCCCCGGCAGCCGAGCCCTCGTCGAAGAAAATGTCCCCGGCAGCCGAGCCCTCTTCGAAAATTTTGTCTTTAGCAGGCAAAACCTCGTCGAAGAAAAGGTCCCCGGCAGCCGAGCCCTCGTCGAAGAAAAGGTCCCCGGCAGCCGAGCCCTCGTCGACAATTTTTTCTTTAGCAGGCAAAACCTCGTCGAAGAAAAGGTCCCCGGCAGCCGAGCCCTCGTTGAAGAAAATGTTCTTGGCAGCCGAGCCCTCGTCGACAATTTTTTCTTTAGCAGGCAAAACCTCGTCGAAGAAAAGGTGCCCGGCAGCCGAGCCCTCGTTGAAAATTTTGTCTTTAGCAGGCAAAACCTTGTCGAAGAAAAGGTCCCTGGCAGCCGAGCCCTCGTCGAAGAAAAGGTGCCCGGCAGCCGAGCCCTTGTCGAAAATTATTTCTTTAGCAGGCAAAACCTTGTCGAAGAAATGGTCCCTGGCAGCCGAGCTCTCGTCGAAGAAAAGGTCCCCGGCATCCGAGCCCTTGTCGGTGAAAAGGTCCCCGGCAGCCTAGCCCTCTTCGAAAATTTTGTCTTTAGCAGGCAAAACCTCGTCGAAGAAAAGGTCCCCGGCAGCCAAGCCCTCGTCGAAAATTTTTTATTTAGCAGGCAAAACCTCGTCGAAGAAAAGGTCCCAGGCAGCCGAGCCATCGTCGAAGAAAAGGTCCCCGGCAGCCGAGCCCTCGTCGAAAATTTTTTCTTTAGCAGGCAAAACCTCGTCGAAGAAAAGGTCCCCGGCAGCCGAGCCCTCGTCAAAGAAAAGGGCCACGGCAGCCGAGCCCTCGTCGAAGAAAAGGTTCCTGGCAGCAGAGCCCTCGTCGAAAATTTTTTCTGTAGCAGGCAAAATCTCGTAGAAGAAAAGGTCCCCGGCAGCCGAGCCCTCATCAAAAATTTTTTCTTTTGCAGGCAAAACCTCGTCGAAGAAAAGGTCCCTGGCATCCGAGCCCTCGTCGAAGAAAAGGTCCCCGGCATCCGAGCCCTCGTCGAAAATTTTTTCTTTAGCAGGCAAAACCTCGTCGAAGAAAAGGTCCCCGGCAGCCGAGCCCTTGTCGAAAATTTTGTCTTTAGCAGGCAAAACCTCGTCGAAGAAAAGGTCGCCGGCAGCCGAGCCCTCGTCGAAGAAAAGGTCCCCGGCATCCGAGCCCTCGTCGAAGAAAAGGTCCCCGGCAGCAGAGCCCTCGTCGAAAATTTTTTCTTTAGCAGGAAAAACCTCGTCGAAGAAAAGGTCCCAGGCAGCCGAGCCCTCGTCGAAGAAAAGGTCCCCGGCAGCCGAGCCCTCGTCGACAATTTTTTCTTTAGCAGGCAAAACCTCGTCGAAGAAAAGGTCCCCGGCAGCTGAGCCCTCGTTGAAAATTTTGTCTTTAGCAGGCAAAACCTTGTCGAAGAAAAGGTCCCTGGCAGCCGAGCCCTCGTCGAAGAAAAGTGCCCGGCAGCCGAGCCCTTGTCGAAAATTATTTCTTTAGCAGGCAAAACCTTGTCGAAGAAATGGTCCCTGGCAGCCGAGATCTCGTCGAAGAAAAGGTCCCCGGCATCCGAGCCCTTGTCGGTGAAAAGGTCCCCGGCAGCCGAGCCCTCGTCGAAAATTTTGTCTTTAGCAGGCAAAACCTCGTCGAAGAAAAGGTCCCCGGCAGCCAAGCCCTCGTCGAAAATTTTTTATTTAGCAGGCAAAACCTCGTCGAAGAAAAGGTCCCAGGCAGCCGAGCCCTTGTCGAAGAAAAGGTCCCCGGCAGCTGAAGCCCTCGTCGAAGAAAAGGTCCCCGGCAGCCGAGCCCTCGTCGAAAATTTTTTCTTTAGCAGGCAAAACCTCGTCGAAGAAAAGGTCCCCGGCAGCCGAGCCCTCGTCAAAGAAAAGGGCCCCGGCAGCCGAGCCCTCGTCGAAGAAAAGGTTCCTGGCAGCAGAGCCCTCGTCGAAAATTTTTTCTGTAGCAGGCAAAATCTCGTAGAAGAAAAGGTCCCCGGCAGCCGAGCCCTCATCAAAAATTTTTTCTTTAGCAGGCAAAACCTCGTCGAAGAAAAGGTCCCTGGCATCCGAGCCCTCGTCGAAGAAAAGGTCCCCGGCATCCGAGCCCTCGTCGAAAATTTTTTCTTTAGCAGGCAAAAACTCGTCGAAGAAAAGGTCCCCGGCAGCCGAGCCCTCGCCGAAGAAAAGGTCCCCGGCAGCCGAGCCCTCTTCGAAAATTTTGTCTTTAGCAGGCAAAACCTCGTCGAAGAAAAGGTCCCCGGCAGCCGAGCCCTTGTCGAAGAAAAGGTGCCTGGCAGCCGAGCCCTTGTCGAAAATTTTTTCTTTAGCAGGGAAAACGTCGTCGAAGAAATGGTCCCCGGCAGCCGAGCCCTCGTCGAAGAAAAGGTCCCCGGCAGCCGAGCCCTCGTTGAAGAAAAGGTCCCCGGCATCCGAGCCCTCGTCAAAAATTTTTTCTTTAGCAGGCAAAAGCTCGTCGAAGAAAAGGTTCCCGGCAGCCGAGCCCTCGTTGAAGAAAAGGTCCCCGGCAGCCGAGCCCTCGTCGAAAATTTTTTCTTTTGCAGGCAAAACCTCGTCGAAGAAAAGTTCCCCGGCAGCCGAGCCCTCGTCGAAAATTTTTTCTTTAGCAGGCAAAACCTCGTCGAAGAAAAGGTCCCCGGCAGCCGAGCCCTCGTCGAAGAAAATGTCCCCGGCAGCCGAGCCCTCTTCGAAAATTTTTTCTTTAGCAGGCAAAACCTCATCGAAGAAAAGGTCCCCGGCAGCCGAGCCCTCGTCGAAGAAAAGGTCCCCGGCAGCCGAGCCCTCGTCGACAATTTTTTCTTTAGCAGGCAAAACCTCGTCGAAGAAAAGGTCCCCGGCAGCCGAGCCCTCGTTGAAAATTTTGTCTTTAGCAGGCAAAACCTTATCGAAGAAAAGGTCCCTGGCAGCCGAGCCCTCGTCGAAGAAAAGGTGCCCGGCAGCCGAGCCCTTGTCGAAAATTATTTCTTTAGCAGGCAAAACCTTGTCGAAGAAAAGGTCCCTGGCAGCCGAGCTCTCGTCGAAGAAAAGGTCCCCGGCATCCGAGCCCTCGTCGATGAAAAGGTCCCCGGCAGCCGAGCCCTCTTCGAAAATTTTGTCTTTAGCAGGCAAAACCTCGTCGAAGAAAAGGTCCCAGGCAGCCAAGCCCTCGTCGAAAATTTTTTCTTTAGCAGGCAAAACCTCGTCGAAGAAAAGGTCCCCGGCAGCCGAGCCCTCGTCGAAGAAAAGGTCCCCGGCAGCCGAGCCCTCGTCGAAAATTTTTTCTTTAGCAGGTAAAACGTCGACGAAGAAAAGGTCCCCGGCAGCCGAGCCCTCGTCGACAATTTTTTCTTTAGTAGGCAAAAGCTCGTCGAAGAAAAGGTCCCCGGCAGCCGAGCCCTCGTCGAAGAAAAGGTGCCTGGCAGCCGAGCCCTTTTCGAAAATTTTTTCTTTAGCAGGGAAAACCTCGTCGAAGAAAAGGTCCCCGGCAGCCGAGCCCTCGCCGAAGAAAAGGTCCCCGGCAGCCGAGCCCTCGTTGAAAATTTTTTCTTTAGCAGGCAAAACCTCGTCGAAGAAAAGGTCCCTGGCATCCGAGCCCTCGTCGAAAATTTTTTCTTTAGTAGGCAAAAGCTCGTCGAAGAAAAGGTCCCCGGCAGCCGAGCCCTTGTCGAAGAAAAGGTGCCTGGCAGCCGAGCCCTTGTCGAAAATTTTTTCTTTAGCAGGGAAAACGTCGTCGAAGAAATGGTCCCCGGCAGCCGAGCCCTCGTCGAAAATTTTTACTTTAGCAGTCAAAACCTCGTCGAAGAACAGGTCCCCAGCAGCCGAGCCCTCGTCGAAGAAAAGGTCCCCGGCAGCCGAGCCCTCGTCGAAGAAAAGGTCCCCGGCATCCGAGCCCTCGTCAAAAATTTTTTCTTTAGCAGGCAAAAGCTCGTCGAAGAAAAGGTTCCCGGCAGCCGAGCTTTCGTTGAAGAAAAGGTCCCCGGCAGCCGAGCCCTCGTCGAAAATATGGTCTTTAGCAGGCAAAACCTCGTCGAAGAAAAGGTCCCCGGCAGCCGAGCCCTCGTCAAAGAAAAGGGCCACGGCAGCCGAGCCCTCGTCGAAGAAAAGGTTCCTGGCAGCAGAGCCCTCGTCGAAAATTTTTTCTGTAGCAGGCAAAATCTCGTAGAAGAAAAGGTCCCCGGCAGCCGAGCCCTCATCAAAAATTTTTTCTTTAGCAGGCAAAACCTCGTCGAAGAAAAGGTCCCTGGCATCCGAGCCCTCGCCGAAGAAAAGGTCCCCGTAAGCCGAGCCCTCGTTGAAAATTTTTTCTTTAGCAGGCAAAACCTCGTCGAAGAAAAGGTCCCCGGCAGCCGAGCCCTCGTCGAAGAAAAGGTTCCCGGCAGCCGAGCCCTTGTCGAAAATTTTGTCTTTAGCAGGCAAAACCTCGTCGAAGAAAAGGTCGCCGGCAGCCGAGCCCTCGTCGAAGAAAAGGTCCCCGGCAGCCGAGCCCTCGTCGAAGAAAAGGTCCCCGGCAGCAGAGCCCTCGTCGAAAATTTTTTCTTTAGCAGGCAAAACCTCGTCGAAGAAAAGGTCCCCGGCAGCCGAGCGCTCGTCGAAGAAAAGATCCCCGGCAGCCGAGTCATCGTTGAAGAAAAGGTCCCCGGCAGCCGAGCCCTCGTCGAAGAAAAGGTTCCCGGCAGCCGAGCCCTCGTCGAAAATTTTGTCTTTAGCAGTCAAAACCTCGTCGAAGAAAAGGTCCCCGGCAGCCGAGCCCTCGTCGAAGAAAAGGTCCCCGGCAGCCGAGCCCTCATCGACAATTTTTTCTTTAGCAGGCAAAACCTCGTCGAAGAAAAGGTCCCCGGCAGCCGAGCCCTCGTTGAAAATTTTGTCTTTAGCAGGCAAAACCTTATCGAAGAAAAGGTCCCTGGCAGCCGAGCCCTCGTCGAAGAAAAGGTGCCCGGCAGCCGAGCCCTTGTCGAAAATTATTTCTTTAGCAGGCAAAACCTTGTCGAAGAAAAGGTCCCTGGCAGCCGAGCTCTCGTCGAAGAAAAGGTCCCCGGCAGCCGAGCCCTCGTCGGTGAAAAGGTCCCCGGCAGCCGAGCCCTCTTCGAAAATTTTGTCTTTAGCAGGCAAAACCTCGTCGAAGAAAAGGTCCCCGGCAGCCAAGCCCTCGTCGAAAATTTTTTATTTAGCAGGCAAAACCTCGTCGAAGAAAAGGTCCCCGGCAGCCGAGCCCTCGTCGAAGAAAAGGTCCCCGGCAGCCGAGCCCTCGTCGACAATTTTTTCTTTAGCAGGCAAAACCTCGTCGAAGAAAAGGTCCCCGGCAGCCGAGCCCTCGTTGAAAATTTTGTCTTTAGCAGGCAAAACCTTGTCGAAGAAAAGGTCCCTGGCAGCCGAGCCCTCGTCGAAGAGAAGTGCCCGGCAGCCGAGCCCTTGTCGAAAATTATTTCTTTAGCAGGCAAAACCTTGTCGAAGAAATGGTCCCTGGCAGCCGAGATCTCGTCGAAGAAAAGGTCCCCGGCATCCGAGCCCTTGTCGGTGAAAAGGTCCCCGGCAGCCGAGCCCTCGTCGAAAATTTTGTCTTTAGCAGGCAAAACCTCGTCGAAGAAAAGGTCCCCGGCAGCCAAGCCCTCGTCGAAAATTTTTTATTTAGCAGGCAAAACCTTGTCGAAGAAAAGGTCCCAGGCAGCCGAGCCCTTGTCGAAGAAAAGGTCCCCGGCAGCTGAAGCCCTCGTCGAAGAAAAGGTCCCCGGCAGCCGAGCCCTCGTCGAAAATTTTTTCTTTAGCAGGCAAAACCTCGTCGAAGAAAAGGTCCCCGGCAGCCGAGCCCTCGTCAAAGAAAAGGGCCCCGGCAGCCGAGCCCTCGTCGAAGAAAAGGTTCCTGGCAGCAGAGCCCTCGTCGAAAATTTTTTCTGTAGCAGGCAAAATCTCGTCGAAGAAAAGGTCCCTGGCATCCGAGACCTTGTCGAAGAAAAGGTCCCCGGCATCCGAGCCCTCGTCGAAGAAAAGGTCCCCGGCATCCGAGCCCTCTTCGAAAATTTTTTCTTTAGCAGGCAAAACCTCGTCGAAGAAAAGGTCGCCGGCAGCCGAGCCCTCGTCGAAGAAAAGGTCCCCGGCATCCGAGCCCTTGTCGAAGAAAAGGTCCCCGGCAGCAGAGCCCTCGTCGAAAATTTTTTCTTTAGCAGGCAAAACCTCGTCGAAGAAAAGGTCCCCGGCAGCCGAGCGCTCGTCGAAGAAAAGATCCCCGGCAGCCGAGTCATCGTTGAAGAAAAGGTCCCCGGCAGCAGAGCCCTCGTCGAAAATTTTGTCTTTAGCAGGCAAAACCTTGTCGAAGAAAAGGTCCCTGGCAGCCGAGCCCTCGTCGAAGAAAAGGTCCCCGGCATCCGAGCCCTCGTCGAAGAAAAGGTGCCCGGCAGCCGAGCCCTTGTCGAAAATTATTTCTTTAGCAGGCAAAACCTTGTCGAAGAAAAGGTCCCTGGCAGCCGAGCTCTCGTCGAAGAAAAGGTCCCCGGCAGCCGAGCCCTCCTCGGTGAAAAGGTCCCCGGCAGCCGAGCCCTCTTCGAAAATTTTGTCTTTAGCAGGCAAAACCTCGTCGAAGAAAAGGTCCCCGGCAGCCAAGCCCTCGTCGAAAATTTTTTATTTAGCAGGCAAAACCTCGTCGAAGAAAAGGTCCCCGGCAGCCGAGCCCTCGTCGAAGAAAAGGTCCCCGGCAGCCGAGCCCTCGTCGACAATTTTTTCTTTAGCAGGCAAAACCTCGTCGAAGAAAAGGTCCCCGGCAGCCGAGCCCTCGTTGAAAATTTTGTCTTTAGCAGGCAAAACCTTGTCGAAGAAAAGGTCCCTGGCAGCCGAGCCCTCGTCGAAGAAAAGGTGCCCGGCAGCCGAGCCCTTGTCGAAAATTATTTCTTTAGCAGGCAAAACCTTGTCGAAGAAATGGTCCCTGGCAGCCGAGCTCTCGTCGAAGAAAAGGTCCCCGGCATCCGAGCCCTTGTCGGTGAAAAGGTCCCCGGCAGCCGAGCCCTCTTCGAAAATTTTGTCTTTAGCAGGCAAAACCTCGTCGAAGAAAAGGTCCCCGGCAGCCAAGCCCTCGTCGAAAATTTTTTATTTAGCAGGCAAAACCTCGTCGAAGAAAAGGTCCCAGGCAGCCGAGCCATCGTCGAAGAAAAGGTCCCCGGCAGCCGAGCCCTCGTCGAAAATTTTTTCTTTAGCAGGCAAAACCTCGTCGAAGAAAAGGTCCCCGGCAGCCGAGCCCTCGTCAAAGAAAAGGGCCACGGCATCCGAGCCCTCGTCGAAGAAAAGGTTCCTGGCAGCAGAGCCCTCGTCGAAAATTTTTTCTGTAGCAGGCAAAATCTCGTAGAAGAAAAGGTCCCCGGCAGCCGAGCCCTCATCAAAAATTTTTTCTTTAGCAGGCAAAACCTCGTCGAAGAAAAGGTCCCTGGCATCCGAGCCCTCGTCGAAGAAAAGGTCCCCGGCATCCGAGCCCTCGTCGAAAATTTTTTCTTTAGCAGGCAAAACCTCGTCGAAGAAAAGGTCCCCGGCAGCCGAGCCCTCGTCGAAGAAAAGGTTCCCGGCAGCCGAGCCCTTGTCGAAAATTTTGTCTTTAGCAGGCAAAACCTCGTCGAAGAAAAGGTCCCCGGCAGCCGAGCCCTCGTCGAAGAAAAGGTCCCCGGCAGCCGAGCCCTCGTCGACAATTTTTTCTTTAGCAGGCAAAACCTCGTCGAAGAAAAGGTCCCCGGCAGCCGAGCCCTCGTTGAAAATTTTGTCTTTAGCAGGCAAAACCTTGTCGAAGAAAAGGTCCCTGGCAGCCGAGCCCTCGTCGAAGAAAAGGTCCCCGGCAGCCGAGCCCTTGTCGAAAATTATTTCTTTAGCAGGCAAAACCTTGTCGAAGAAATGGTCCCTGGCAGCCGAGCTCTCGTCGAAGAAAAGGTCCCCGGCATCCGAGCCCTCGTCGGAGAAAAGGTCCCCGGCAGCCGAGCCCTCTTCGAAAATTTTGTCTTTAGCAGGCAAAACCTCGTCGAAGAAAAGGTCCCCGGCAGCCAAGCCCTCGTCGAAAATTTTTTCTTTAGCAGGCAAAACCTCGTCGAAGAAAAGGTCCCAGGCAGCCGAGCCATCGTCGAAGAAAAGGTAGCCGGCAGCCGAGCCCTCGTCGAACATTTTTTCTTTAGCAGGCAAAACCTCGTCGAAGAAAAGGTCCCCGGCAGCCGAGCCCTCGTCAAAGAAAAGGTCCCCGGCAGCCAAGCCCTCGTCGAAGAAAAGGTTCCTGGCAGCAGAGCCCTTGTCGAAAATTTTTTCTGTAGCAGGCAAAATCTCGTAGAAGAAAAGGTCCCCGGCAGCCGAGCCCTCATCAAAAATTTTTTCTTTAGCAGGCAAAACCTCGTCGAAGAAAAGGTCCCTGGCATCCGAGCCCTCGTCGAAGAAAAGGTCCCCGGCATCCGAGCCCTCGTCGAAAATTTTTTCTTTAGCAGGCAAAACCTCGTCGAAGAAAAGGTCCCCGGCAGCCGAGCCCTCGCCGAAGAAAAGGTCCCCGTCAGCCGAGCCCTCGTTGAAAATTTTTTCTTTAGCAGGCAAAACCTCGTCGAAGAAAAGGTCCCCGGCAGCCGAGCTCTCGTCGAAAATTTTTTCTTTAGCAGTCAAAACCTCTTCGAAGAAAAGGCCCCAGCAGCCGAGCCCTCGTCGAAGAAAAGGTCCCCGGCATCCGAGCCCTCTTCGAAAATTTTTTCTTTAGCAGGCAAAACCTCGTCGAAGAAAAGGTCGCCGGCAGCCGAGCCCTCGTCAAAGAAAAGGTCCCCGGCATCCGAGCCCTTGTCGAAGAAAAGGTCCCCGGCAGCAGAGCCCTCGTCGAAAATTTTTTCTTTAGCAGGCAAAACCTCGTCGAAGAAAAGGTCCCCGGCAGCCGAGCGCTCGTCGAAGAAAAGATCCCCGGCAGCCGAGTCATCGTTGAAGAAAAGGTCCCCGGCAGCAGAGCCCTCGTTGAAAATTTTGTCTTTAGCAGGCAAAACCTTGTCGAAGAAAAGGTCCCTGGCAGCCGAGCCCTCGTCGAAGAAAAGGTCCCCGGCATCCGAGCCCTCGTCGAAGAAAAGGTGCCCGGCAGCCGAGCCCTTGTCGAAAATTATTTCTTTAGCAGGCAAAACCTTGTCGAAGAAAAGGTCCCTGGCAGCCGAGCTCTCGTCGAAGAAAAGGTCCCCGGCAGCCGAGCCCTCGTCGGTGAAAAGGTCCCCGGCAGCCGAGCCCTCTTCGAAAATTTTGTCTTTAGCAGGCAAAACCTCGTCGAAGAAAAGGTCCCCGGCAGCCAAGCCCTCGTCGAAAATTTTTTATTTAGCAGGCAAAACCTCGTCGAAGAAAAGGTCCCCGGCAGCCGAGCCCTCGTCGAAGAAAAGGTCCCCGGCAGCCGAGCCCTCGTCGACAATTTTTTCTTTAGCAGGCAAAACCTCGTCGAAGAAAAGGTCCCCGGCAGCCGAGCCCTCGTTGAAAATTTTGTCTTTAGCAGGCAAAACCTTGTCGAAGAAAAGGTCCCTGGCAGCCGAGCCCTCGTCGAAGAAAAGGTGCCCGGCAGCCGAGCCCTTGTCGAAAATTATTTCTTTAGCAGGCAAAACCTTGTCGAAGAAATGGTCCCTGGCAGCCGAGCTCTCGTCGAAGAAAAGGTCCCCGGCATCCGAGCCCTTGTCGGTGAAAAGGTCCCCGGCAGCCGAGCCCTCTTCGAAAATTTTGTCTTTAGCAGGCAAAACCTCGTCGAAGAAAAGGTCCCCGGCAGCCAAGCCCTCGTCGAAAATTTTTTATTTAGCAGGCAAAACCTCGTCGAAGAAAAGGTCCCAGGCAGCCGAGCCATCGTCGAAGAAAAGGTCCCCGGCAGCCGAGCCCTCGTCGAAAATTTTTTCTTTAGCAGGCAAAACCTCGTCGAAGAAAAGGTCCCCGGCAGCCGAGCCCTCGTCAAAGAAAAGGGCCACGGCATCCGAGCCCTCGTCGAAGAAAAGGTTCCTGGCAGCAGAGCCCTCGTCGAAAATTTTTTCTGTAGCAGGCAAAATCTCGTAGAAGAAAAGGTCCCCGGCAGCCGAGCCCTCATCAAAAATTTTTTCTTTAGCAGGCAAAACCTCGTCGAAGAAAAGGTCCCTGGCATCCGAGCCCTCGTCGAAGAAAAGGTCCCCGGCATCCGAGCCCTCGTCGAAAATTTTTTCTTTAGCAGGCAAAACCTCGTCGAAGAAAAGGTCCCCGGCAGCCGAGCCCTCGTCGAAGAAAAGGTTCCCGGCAGCCGAGCCCTTGTCGAAAATTTTGTCTTTAGCAGGCAAAACCTCGTCGAAGAAAAGGTCCCCGGCAGCCGAGCCCTCGTCGAAGAAAAGGTCCCCGGCAGCCGAGCCCTCGTCGACAATTTTTTCTTTAGCAGGCAAAACCTCGTCGAAGAAAAGGTCCCAGGCAGCCGAGCCATCGTCGAAGAAAAGGTACCCGGCAGCCGAGCCCTCGTCGAACATTTTTTCTTTAGCAGGCAAAACCTCGTCGAAGAAAAGGTCCCCGGCAGCCGAGCCCTCGTCAAAGAAAAGGTCCCCGGCAGCCAAGCCCTCGTCGAAGAAAAGGTTCCTGGCAGCAGAGCCCTTGTCGAAAATTTTTTCTGTAGCAGGCAAAATCTCGTAGAAGAAAAGGTCCCCGGCAGCCGAGCCCTCATCAAAAATTTTTTCTTTAGCAGGCAAAACCTCGTCGAAGAAAAGGTCCCTGGCATCCGAGCCCTCGCCGAAGAAAAGGTCCCCGTAAGCCGAGCCCTCGTTGAAAATTTTTTCTTTAGCAGGCAAAACCTCGTCGAAGAAAAGGTCCCCGGCAGCCGAGCTCTCGTCGAAAATTTTTTCTTTAGCAGTCAAAACCTCTTCGAAGAAAAGGCCCCAGCAGCCGAGCCCTCGTCGAAGAAAAGGTCCCCGGCATCCGAGCCCTCTTCGAAAATTTTTTCTTTAGCAGGCAAAACCTCGTCGAAGAAAAGGTCGCCGGCAGCCGAGCCCTCGTCGAAGAAAAGGTCCCCGGCATCCGAGCCCTTGTCGAAGAAAAGGTCCCCGGCAGCAGAGCCCTCGTCGAAAATTTTTTCTTTAGCAGGCAAAACCTCGTCGAAGAAAAGGTCCCCGGCAGCCGAGCGCTCGTCGAAGAAAAGATCCCCGGCAGCCGAGTCATCGTTGAAGAAAAGGTCCCCGGCAGCAGAGCCCTCGTCGAAAATTTTGTCTTTAGCAGGCAAAACCTTGTCGAAGAAAAGGTCCCTGGCAGCCGAGCCCTCGTCGAAGAAAAGGTCCCCGGCATCCGAGCCCTCGTCGAAGAAAAGGTGCCCGGCAGCCGAGCCCTTGTCGAAAATTATTTCTTTAGCAGGCAAAACCTTGTCGAAGAAAAGGTCCCTGGCAGCCGAGCTCTCGTCGAAGAAAAGGTCCCCGGCAGCCGAGCCCTCTTCGAAAATTTTGTCTTTAGCAGGCAAAACCTCGTCGAAGAAAAGGTCCCCGGCAGCCAAGCCCTCGTCGAAAATTTTTTATTTAGCAGGCAAAACCTCGTCGAAGAAAAGGTCCCCGGCAGCCGAGCCCTCGTCGAAGAAAAGGTCCCCGGCAGCCGAGCCCTCGTCGACAATTTTTTCTTTAGCAGGCAAAACCTCGTCGAAGAAAAGGTCCCCGGCAGCCGAGCCCTCGTTGAAAATTTTGTCTTTAGCAGGCAAAACCTTGTCGAAGAAAAGGTCCCTGGCAGCCGAGCCCTCGTCGAAGAAAAGGTGCCCGGCAGCCGAGCCCTTGTCGAAAATTATTTCTTTAGCAGGCAAAACCTTGTCGAAGAAATGGTCCCCGGCAGCCGAGCCCTCGTCGAAAATTTTTTCTTTAGCAGGCAAAACCTCGTCGAAGAAAAGGTCCCCGGCAGCCGAGCCCTCGTCAAAGAAAAGGGCCACGGCATCCGAGCCCTCGTCGAAGAAAAGGTTCCTGGCAGCAGAGCCCTCGTCGAAAATTTTTTCTGTAGCAGGCAAAATCTCGTAGAAGAAAAGGTCCCCGGCAGCCGAGCCCTCATCAAAAATTTTTTCTTTAGCAGGCAAAACCTCGTCGAAGAAAAGGTCCCTGGCATCCGAGCCCTCGTCGAAGAAAAGGTCCCCGGCATCCGAGCCCTCGTCGAAAATTTTTTCTTTAGCAGGCAAAACCTCGTCGAAGAAAAGGTCCCCGGCAGCCGAGCCCTCGTCGAAGAAAAGGTTCCCGGCAGCCGAGCCCTTGTCGAAAATTTTGTCTTTAGCAGGCAAAACCTCGTCGAAGAAAAGGTCCCCGGCAGCCGAGCCCTCGTCGAAGAAAAGGTCCCCGGCAGCCGAGCCCTCGTCGACAATTTTTTCTTTAGCAGGCAAAACCTCGTCGAAGAAAAGGTCCCCGGCAGCCGAGCCCTCGTTGAAAATTTTGTCTTTAGCAGGCAAAACCTTGTCGAAGAAAAGGTCCCTGGCAGCCGAGCCCTCGTCGAAGAAAAGGTGCCCGGCAGCCGAGCCCTTGTCGAAAATTATTTCTTTAGCAGGCAAAACCTTGTCGAAGAAATGGTCCCTGGCAGCCGAGCTCTCGTCGAAGAAAAGGTCCCCGGCATCCGAGCCCTCGTCGGTGAAAAGGTCCCCGGCAGCCGAGCCCTCTTCGAAAATTTTGTCTTTAGCAGGCAAAACCTCGTCGAAGAAAAGGTCCCCGGCAGCCAAGCCCTCGTCGAAAATTTTTTATTTAGCAGGCAAAACCTCGTCGAAGAAAAGGTCCCAGGCAGCCGAGCCATCGTCGAAGAAAAGGTACCCGGCAGCCGAGCCCTCGTCGAACATTTTTTCTTTAGCAGGCAAAACCTCGTCGAAGAAAAGGTCCCCGGCAGCCGAGCCCTCGTCAAAGAAAAGGTCCCCGGCAGCCAAGCCCTCGTCGAAGAAAAGGTTCCTGGCAGCAGAGCCCTTGTCGAAAATTTTTTCTGTAGCAGGCAAAATCTCGTAGAAGAAAAGGTCCCCGGCAGCCGAGCCCTCATCAAAAATTTTTTCTTTAGCAGGCAAAACCTCGTCGAAGAAAAGGTCCCTGGCATCCGAGCCCTCGTCGAAGAAAAGGTCCCCGGCATCCGAGCCCTCGTCGAAAATTTTTTCTTTAGCAGGCAAAACCTCGTCGAAGAAAAGGTCCCCGGCAGCCGAGCCCTCGCCGAAGAAAAGGTCCCCGTCAGCCGAGCCCTCGTTGAAAATTTTTTCTTTAGCAGGCAAAACCTCGTCGAAGAAAAGGTCCCCGGCAGCCGAGCTCTCGTCGAAAATTTTTTCTTTAGCAGTCAAAACCTCTTCGAAGAAAAGGCCCCAGCAGCCGAGCCCTCGTCGAAGAAAAGGTTCCTGGCAGCAGAGCCCTCGTCGAAAATTTTTTCTGTAGCAGGCAAAATCTCGTAGAAGAAAAGGTCCCCGACAGCCGAGCCCTCATCAAAAATATTTTCTTTAGCAGGGAAAACCTCGTCGAAGAAAAGGTCCTCGGCAGCCGAGCCCTCGTCGAAGAGAAGGTCCCCGGCAGCAGAGCCGTCGTCCAAGAAAAGTTCCCCGGCAGCCGAGCCCTCTTCAAAGAAAAGGTCCCCGGCAGCCGAGCCCTCGTCGAATATTTTTTCTTTAGCAGGCAAAACCTCGTCGAAGAAAAGGTCCCCGGCATCCGAGCCCTCGTTGAAAATTTTTTCTTTAGCAGGCAAAACCTCGTCGAAGAAAAGGTTCCCGGCAGCCGAGCCCTCGTTGAAGAAAAGGTCCCCGGCAGCCGAGCCCTCGTCGAAAATTTTGTCTTTAGCAGGCAAAACGTCGTCGAAGAAAAGTTCCCCTGCAGCCGAGCCCTCGTCGAAAATTTTTTCTTTAGCAGGCAAAACCTCGTCGAAGAAAAGGTCCCCGGCAGCCGAGCCCTCATTGAAGAAAAGGTGCCCGGCAGCCGAGCCCTCTTCGAAAATTTTTTCTTTAGCAGGCAAAACCTCGTCGAAGAAAAGGTCCCCGGCAGCCGAGCCCTAGTCGAAGAAAAGGTCCCCGGCATACGAGCCCTCGTCGAAGAAAAGGTCCCTGGCAGCCGAGCCCTCGTCGAAGAAGAGGTGCCCGGCAGCCGAGCCCTCATCGAAAATTTTTTCTTTAGCAGGCAAAACCTCGTCGAAGAAAAGGTTCCCGGCAGCCGAGCCCTCGTCGAAGAAAAGTTCCCCGGCAGCCGAGCCCTCGTCGAAAATTTTTTCTTTAGCAGGCAAAACCTCGTCGAAGAAAAGGTCCCCTGTAGCCGAGCCCTCGTCGAAGAAAAGGTCCCCGGCATCCGAGCCCTCGTCGAAAATTTTTTCTTTAGCAGGCAAAACCTCGTCGAAGAAAATGTCGCCGGCAGCCGAGCCCTCGTCGAAGAAAAGGTCCCCGGCATCCGAGCCCTCGTCAAAAATTTTTTCTTTAGCAGGCAAAAGCTCGTCGAAGAAATAGTTCCCGGCAGCCGAGCCCTCGTTGAAGAAAAGGTCCCCGGCAGCCGAGCCCTCGTCGAAAATTTTTTCTTTTGCAGGCAAAACCTCGTCGAAGAAAAGTTCCCCAGCAGTCGAGCCCTCGTCGAAAATTTTTTCTTTAGCAGGCAAAACCTCGTCGAAGAAAAGGTCCCCGGCAGCCGAGCCCTCGTCGAAGAAAAGGTCCCCGGCATCCGAGCCCTCTTCGAAAATTTTTTCTTTAGCAGGCAAAACCTTGTCGAAGAAATGGTCCCTGGCAGCCGAGCTCTCGTCGAAGAAAAGGTCCCCGGCATCCGAGCCCTCGTCGAAGAAAAGGTCCCCGGCAGCAGAGCCCTCGTCGAAAATTTTTTCTTTAGCAGGCAAAACCTCGTCGAAGAAAAGGTCCCCGGCAGCCGAGCGCTCGTCGAAGAAAAGGTCCCAGTCATCCGAGACCTTGTCGAAAATTTTTTCTTTAGCAGTCAAAAACTCGTCGAAGAAAAGGTCCCTGGCAGCCGAGCCCTCGTCGAAGAAAAGATCCCCGGCAGCTGAGCCCTCGTCGAAGAAAAGGTCCCCGGCAGCCGAGCCCTCGTCGAAGAAAAGGTCCCCGGCAGCCGAGCCCTCGTCGACAATTTTTTCTTTAGCAGGCAAAACCTCCTCGAAGAAAAGGTCCCCGGCAGCCGAGCCCTCGTTGAAAATTTTGTCTTTAGCAGGCAAAACCTTGTCGAAGAAAAGGTCCCTGGCAGCCGAGCCCTCGTCGAAGAAAAGGTGCCCGGCAGCCGAGCCCTTGTCGAAAATTATTTCTTTAGCAGGCAAAACATTGTCGAAGAAATGGTCCCTGGCAACCGAGCTCTCGTCGAAGAAAAGGTCCCCGGCATCCGAGCCCTCGTCGGTGAAAAGGTCCCCGGCAGCCGAGCCCTCTTCGAAAATTTTGTCTTTAGCAGGCAAAACCTCGTCGAAGAAAATGTCCCCGGCAGCCGAGCCCTCGTCAAAAATATTTTCTTTAGCAGGCAAAACCTCGTCGAAGAAAAGGTCCCCAGCAACCGAGCCCTCGTCGAAGAAAAGGTTCCCGGCAGCCGAGCCCTCGTTGAAAAAAAGGTCCCCGGCAGCCGAGCCCTCATCGAAAATTTTTTCTTTAGCAGGCAAATCCTCGTCAAAGAAAAGGTCCCCGGCAGCCGAGCCCTCGTTGAAGAAAAGGTGCCCGGCAGCTGAGCCCTCGTCGAAAATTTTTTCTTTAGCAGGCAAAACCTCGTCGAAGAAAAGGTCCCTGGCAGCCGAGCCCTCGTCGAAAATTTTTTCTTTAGTAGGCAAAAGCTCGTCGAAGAAAAGGTCCCCGGCAGCCGAGCCCTCGTCCAAGAAAAGGTGCCTGGCAGCCGAGCCCTTGTCGAAAATATTTTCTTTAGCAGGGAAAACCTCGTCGAAGAAAAGGTCCTCGGCAGCCGAGCCCTCGTCTAAGAAAAGGTCCTAGGCAGCCGAGCCGTCGTCCAAGAAAAGTTCCCCGGCAGCCGAGCCCTCATCGAAGAAAAGGTGCCCGGCAGCCGAGCCCTTGTCGAAAATTATTTCTTTAGCAGGCAAAACCTTGTCGAAGAAAAGGTCCCTGGCAGCCGAGCACTCGTCGAAGAAAAGGTCCCCGGCATACGAGCCCTCGTCGAAGAAAAGGTCCCCGGCAGCCGAGCACTCTTCGAAAATTTTGTCTTTAGCAGGCAAAACCTCGTCGAAGAAAAGGTCCCCGGCAGCCAAGCCCTCGTCGAAAATTTTTTATTTAGCAGGCAAAACCTCGTCGAAGAAAAGGTCCCTGGCAGCCGAGCCATCGTCGAAGAAAAGGTCCCCGGCAGCCGAGCCCTCGTCGAAAATTTTTTCTTTAGCAGGCAAAACCTCGTCGAAGAAAAGGTCCCCTGTAGCCGAGCCCTTGTCGAAGAAAAGGTCCCCGGCAGCTGAAGCCCTTGTCGAAGAAAAGGTCCCCGGCAGCCGAGCCCTCGTCGAAAATTTTTTCTTTAGCAGGCAAAACCTCGTCGAAGAAAAGATCCCCGGCAGCCGAGCCCTCGTCGAAGAAAAGGTCCCCGGCAGCCGAGGCCTCATCGAAAATTTTTTCTTTAGCAGGTAAAAGCTCGTCGAAGAAAAGGTCCCTGGCAGCCGAGCCCTCGTCGAAGAAAATGTTCTTGGCAGCCGAGCCCTCGTCGTAGAAAAGGTCCCCGGCAGCCGAGCCCTCGTCGAAAATTTTTACTTTAGCAGGCAAAAACTCGTCGAAGAAAAGGTCCCCGGCAGTGGAGCCGTCGTCGAAGAAAAGGTCCCCGGCAGCCGAGCCCTCGTCGAATATTTTTACTTTAGCATGCAAAACCTCGTCGAAGAAAAGGTCCCCGGCAGTGGAGCCCTCGTCGAAGAAAAGGTCCCCGGAAGCCGAGCCCTCGTCTAAAATTTTTACTTTAGCAGGCAAAACCTCGTCGAAGAAAAGGTCCCCGGCAGTGGAGCCCTCGTCGAAGAAAAGGTCCCCGGCAGCCGAGCCCTCGTTGAAAATTTTTTTTTAGCAGACAAAACCTCATCGAAGAAAAGGTCCCTGGCATCCGAGCCCTCGTCGAAAATTTTTTCTTTAGTAGGCAAAAGCTCGTCGAAGAAAAGGTCCCCGGCAGCCGAGCCGTCGTCGAAGAAAAGGTGCCTGGCAGCCGAGCCCTTGTCGACAATTTTTTCTTTAGCAGGGAAAACCTCGTCGAAGAAAAGGTCCTCGGCAGCCGAGCCCTCGTCGAAGAAAAGGTCCCCGGCAGCCGAGCCCTCGTCGAAGAAAATGTCCCCGGCAGCCGAGCCCTCGTCAAAAATATTTTCTTTAGCAGGCAAAACCTCGTCGAAGAAAAGGTCCCCAGCAGCCGAGCCCTCGTCGAAGAAAAGGTCCCCGGCAGCCGAGCCCTCGTCGAAGAAAAGGTCCCCGGCAGCCGAGCCCTCATCGAAAATTTTTTCTTTAGCAGGCAAAACCTCGTCGAAGAAAAGGTTCCCGGCAGCCGAGCCCTCGTTGAAGAAAAGGTCCCCGGCAGCCGAGCCCTCGTCGAAAATTTTGTCTTTAGCAGGCAAAACCTCGTCGAAGAAAAGGTCCCCGGCAGCCGAGCCCTCGTCGAAGAAAAGGTCCCCGGCAGCCGAGCCCTCGTCGAAAATTTTTTATTTAGCAGGCAAAACCTCGTCGAAGAAAAGGTCCCTGGCAGCCGAGCCATCGTCGAAGAAAAGGTCCCCGGCAGCCGAGCCCTCGTCGAAAATTTTTTCTTTAGCAGGCAAAACCTGGTCGAAGAAAAGGTCCCCTGTAGCCGAGCCCTTGTCGAAGAAAAGGTCCCCGGCAGCTGAAGCCCTTGTCGAAGAAAAGGTCCCCGGCAGCCGAGCCCTCGTCGAAAATTTTTTCTTTAGCAGGCAAAACCTCGTCGAAGAAAAGGTCCCCGGCAGCCGAGCCCTCGTCGAAGAAAAGGTCCCCGGCAGCCGAGGCCTCATCGAAAATTTTTTCTTTAGCAGGCAAAAGCTCGTCGAAGAAAAGGTCCCTGGCAGCCGAGCCCTCGTCGAAGAAAATGTTCTTGGCAGCCGAGCCCTCGTCGTAGAAAAGGTCCCCGGCAGCCGAGCCCTCGTCGAAAATTTTTACTTTAGCAGGCAAAAACTCGTCGAAGAAAAGGTCCCCGGCAGTGGAGCCGTCGTCGAAGAAAAGGTCCCCGGCAGCCGAGCCCTCGTCGAATATTTTTACTTTAGCAGGCAAAACCTCGTCGAAGAAAAGGTCCCCGGCAGTGGAGCCCTCATCGAAGAAAAGGTCCCCGGAAGCCGAGCCCTCGTCGAAAATTTTTTCTTTAGCAGGTAAAACGTCGACGAAGAAAAGGTCCCCGGCAGCCGAGCCCTCGTCGACAATTTTTTCTTTAGTAGGCAAAAGCTCGTCGAAGAAAAGGTCCCCGGCAGCCGAGCCCTCGTCGAAGAAAAGGTGCCTGGCAGCCGAGCCCTTTTCGAAAATTTTTTCTTTAGCAGGGAAAACCTCGTCGAAGAAAAGGTCCCCGGCAGCCGAGCCCTCGCCGAAGAAAAGGTCCCCGGCAGCCGAGCCCTCGTTGAAAATTTTTTCTTTAGCAGGCAAAACCTCGTCGAAGAAAAGGTCCCTGGCATCCGAGCCCTCGTCGAAAATTTTTTCTTTAGTAGGCAAAAGCTCGTCGAAGAAAAGGTCCCCGGCAGCCGAGCCCTCGTCGAAGAAAAGGTGCCTGGCAGCCGAGCCCTTGTCGAAAATTTTTTCTTTAGCAGGGAAAACGTCGTCGAAGAAATGGTCCCCGGCAGCCGAGCCCTCGTCGAAAATTTTTACTTTAGCAGTCAAAACCTCGTCGAAGAACAGGTCCCCAGCAGCCGAGCCCTCGTCGAAGAAAAGGTCCCCGGCAGCCGAGCCCTCGTCGAAGAAAAGGTCCCCGGCATCCGAGCCCTCGTCAAAAATTTTTTCTTTAGCAGGCAAAAGCTCGTCGAAGAAAAGGTTCCCGGCAGCCGAGCTTTCGTTGAAGAAAAGGTCCCCGGCAGCCGAGCCCTCGTCGAAAATATGGTCTTTAGCAGGCAAAACCTCGTCGAAGAAAAGGTCCCCGGCAGCCGAGCCCTCGTCAAAGAAAAGGGCCACGGCAGCCGAGCCCTCGTCGAAGAAAAGGTTCCTGGCAGCAGAGCCCTCGTCGAAAATTTTTTCTGTAGCAGGCAAAATCTCGTAGAAGAAAAGGTCCCCGGCAGCCGAGCCCTCATCAAAAATTTTTTCTTTAGCAGGCAAAACCTCGTCGAAGAAAAGGTCCCTGGCATCCGAGCCCTCGTCGAAGAAAAGGTCCCCGGCATCCGAGCCCTCGTCGAAAATTTTTTCTTTAGCAGGCAAAACCTCGTCGAAGAAAAGGTCCCCGGCAGCCGAGCCCTCGTCGAAGAAAAGGTTCCCGGCAGCCGAGCCCTTGTCGAAAATTTTGTCTTTAGCAGGCAAAACCTCGTCGAAGAAAAGGTCGCCGGCAGCCGAGCCCTCGTCGAAGAAAAGGTCCCCGGCAGCCGAGCCCTCGTCGAAGAAAAGGTCCCCGGCAGCAGAGCCCTCGTCGAAAATTTTTTCTTTAGCAGGCAAAACCTCGTCGAAGAAAAGGTCCCCGGCAGCCGAGCGCTCGTCGAAGAAAAGATCCCCGGCAGCCGAGTCATCGTTGAAGAAAAGGTCCCCGGCAGCCGAGTCCTCGTCGAAGAAAAGGTTCCCGGCAGCCGAGCCCTCGTCGAAAATTTTGTCTTTAGCAGTCAAAACCTCGTCGAAGAAAAGGTCCCCGGCAGCCGAGCCCTCGTCGAAGAAAAGGTCCCCGGCAGCCGAGCCCTCGTCGACAATTTTTTCTTTAGCAGGCAAAACCTCGTCGAAGAAAAGGTCCCCGGCAGCCGAGCCCTCGTTGAAAATTTTGTCTTTAGCAGGCAAAACCTTATCGAAGAAAAGGTCCCTGGCAGCCGAGCCCTCGTCGAAGAAAAGGTGCCCGGCAGCCGAGCCCTTGTCGAAAATTATTTCTTTAGCAGGCAAAACCTTGTCGAAGAAAAGGTCCCTGGCAGCCGAGCTCTCGTCGAAGAAAAGGTCCCCGGCAGCCGAGCCCTCGTCGGTGAAAAGGTCCCCGGCAGCCGAGCCCTCTTCGAAAATTTTGTCTTTAGCAGGCAAAACCTCGTCGAAGAAAAGGTCCCCGGCAGCCAAGCCCTCGTCGAAAATTTTTTATTTAGCAGGCAAAACCTCGTCGAAGAAAAGGTCCCCGGCAGCCGAGCCCTCGTCGAAGAAAAGGTCCCCGGCAGCCGAGCCCTCGTCGACAATTTTTTCTTTAGCAGGCAAAACCTCGTCGAAGAAAAGGTCCCCGGCAGCCGAGCCCTCGTTGAAAATTTTGTCTTTAGCAGGCAAAACCTTGTCGAAGAAAAGGTCCCTGGCAGCCGAGCCCTCGTCGAAGAGAAGTGCCCGGCAGCCGAGCCCTTGTCGAAAATTATTTCTTTAGCAGGCAAAACCTTGTCGAAGAAATGGTCCCTGGCAGCCGAGATCTCGTCGAAGAAAAGGTCCCCGGCATCCGAGCCCTTGTCGGTGAAAAGGTCCCCGGCAGCCGAGCCCTCGTCGAAAATTTTGTCTTTAGCAGGCAAAACCTCGTCGAAGAAAAGGTCCCCGGCAGCCAAGCCCTCGTCGAAAATTTTTTATTTAGCAGGCAAAACCTTGTCGAAGAAAAGGTCCCAGGCAGCCGAGCCCTTGTCGAAGAAAAGGTCCCCGGCAGCTGAAGCCCTCGTCGAAGAAAAGGTCCCCGGCAGCCGAGCCCTCGTCGAAAATTTTTTCTTTAGCAGGCAAAACCTCGTCGAAGAAAAGGTCCCCGGCAGCCGAGCCCTCGTCAAAGAAAAGGGCCCCGGCAGCCGAGCCCTCGTCGAAGAAAAGGTTCCTGGCAGCAGAGCCCTCGTCGAAAATTTTTTCTGTAGCAGGCAAAATCACGTCGAAGAAAAGGTCCCTGGCATCCGAGACCTTGTCGAAGAAAAGGTCCCCGGCATCCGAGCCCTCGTCGAAGAAAAGGTCCCCGGCATCCGAGCCCTCTTCGAAAATTTTTTCTTTAGCAGGCAAAACCTCGTCGAAGAAAAGGTCGCCGGCAGCCGAGCCCTCGTCGAAGAAAAGGTCCCCGGCATCCGAGCCCTTGTCGAAGAAAAGGTCCCCGGCAGCAGAGCCCTCGTCGAAAATTTTTTCTTTAGCAGGCAAAACCTCGTCGAAGAAAAGGTCCCCGGCAGCCGAGCGCTCGTCGAAGAAAAGATCCCCGGCAGCCGAGTCATCGTTGAAGAAAAGGTCCCCGGCAGCAGAGCCCTCGTCGAAAATTTTGTCTTTAGCAGGCAAAACCTTGTCGAAGAAAAGGTCCCTGGCAGCCGAGCCCTCGTCGAAGAAAAGGTCCCCGGCATCCGAGCCCTCGTCGAAGAAAAGGTGCCCGGCAGCCGAGCCCTTGTCGAAAATTATTTCTTTAGCAGGCAAAACCTTGTCGAAGAAAAGGTCCCTGGCAGCCGAGCTCTCGTCGAAGAAAAGGTCCCCGGCAGCCGAGCCCTCGTCGGTGAAAAGGTCCCCGGCAGCCGAGCCCTCTTCGAAAATTTTGTCTTTAGCAGGCAAAACCTCGTCGAAGAAAAGGTCCCCGGCAGCCAAGCCCTCGTCGAAAATTTTTTATTTAGCAGGCAAAACCTCGTCGAAGAAAAGGTCCCCGGCAGCCGAGCCCTCGTCGAAGAAAAGGTCCCCGGCAGCCGAGCCCTCGTCGACAATTTTTTCTTTAGCAGGCAAAACCTCGTCGAAGAAAAGGTCCCCGGCAGCCGAGCCCTCGTTGAAAATTTTGTCTTTAGCAGGCAAAACCTTGTCGAAGAAAAGGTCCCTGGCAGCCGAGCCCTCGTCGAAGAAAAGGTGCCCGGCAGCCGAGCCCTTGTCGAAAATTATTTCTTTAGCAGGCAAAACCTTGTCGAAGAAATGGTCCCTGGCAGCCGAGCTCTCGTCGAAGAAAAGGTCCCCGGCATCCGAGCCCTTGTCGGTGAAAAGGTCCCCGGCAGCCGAGCCCTCTTCGAAAATTTTGTCTTTAGCAGGCAAAACCTCGTCGAAGAAAAGGTCCCCGGCAGCCAAGCCCTCGTCGAAAATTTTTTATTTAGCAGGCAAAACCTCGTCGAAGAAAAGGTCCCAGGCAGCCGAGCCATCGTCGAAGAAAAGGTCCCCGGCAGCCGAGCCCTCGTCGAAAATTTTTTCTTTAGCAGGCAAAACCTCGTCGAAGAAAAGGTCCCCGGCAGCCGAGCCCTCGTCAAAGAAAAGGGCCACGGCATCCGAGCCCTCGTCGAAGAAAAGGTTCCTGGCAGCAGAGCCCTCGTCGAAAATTTTTTCTGTAGCAGGCAAAATCTCGTAGAAGAAAAGGTCCCCGGCAGCCGAGCCCTCATCAAAAATTTTTTCTTTAGCAGGCAAAACCTCGTCGAAGAAAAGGTCCCTGGCATCCGAGCCCTCGTCGAAGAAAAGGTCCCCGGCATCCGAGCCCTCGTCGAAAATTTTTTCTTTAGCAGGCAAAACCTCGTCGAAGAAAAGGTCCCCGGCAGCCGAGCCCTCGTCGAAGAAAAGGTTCCCGGCAGCCGAGCCCTTGTCGAAAATTTTGTCTTTAGCAGGCAAAACCTCGTCGAAGAAAAGGTCCCCGGCAGCCGAGCCCTCGTCGAAGAAAAGGTCCCCGGCAGCCGAGCCCTCGTCGACAATTTTTTCTTTAGCAGGCAAAACCTCGTCGAAGAAAAGGTCCCCGGCAGCCGAGCCCTCGTTGAAAATTTTGTCTTTAGCAGGCAAAACCTTGTCGAAGAAAAGGTCCCTGGCAGCCGAGCCCTCGTCGAAGAAAAGGTCCCCGGCAGCCGAGCCCTTGTCGAAAATTATTTCTTTAGCAGGCAAAACCTTGTCGAAGAAATGGTCCCTGGCAGCCGAGCTCTCGTCGAAGAAAAGGTCCCCGGCATCCGAGCCCTCGTCGGAGAAAAGGTCCCCGGCAGCCGAGCCCTCTTCGAAAATTTTGTCTTTAGCAGGCAAAACCTCGTCGAAGAAAAGGTCCCCGGCAGCCAAGCCCTCGTCGAAAATTTTTTCTTTAGCAGGCAAAACCTCGTCGAAGAAAAGGTCCCAGGCAGCCGAGCCATCGTCGAAGAAAAGGTAGCCGGCAGCCGAGCCCTCGTCGAACATTTTTTCTTTAGCAGGCAAAACCTCGTCGAAGAAAAGGTCCCCGGCAGCCGAGCCCTCGTCAAAGAAAAGGTCCCCGGCAGCCAAGCCCTCGTCGAAGAAAAGGTTCCTGGCAGCAGAGCCCTTGTCGAAAATTTTTTCTGTAGCAGGCAAAATCTCGTAGAAGAAAAGGTCCCCGGCAGCCGAGCCCTCATCAAAAATTTTTTCTTTAGCAGGCAAAACCTCGTCGAAGAAAAGGTCCCTGGCATCCGAGCCCTCGTCGAAGAAAAGGTCCCCGGCATCCGAGCCCTCGTCGAAAATTTTTTCTTTAGCAGGCAAAACCTCGTCGAAGAAAAGGTCCCCGGCAGCCGAGCCCTCGCCGAAGAAAAGGTCCCCGTCAGCCGAGCCCTCGTTGAAAATTTTTTCTTTAGCAGGCAAAACCTCGTCGAAGAAAAGGTCCCCGGCAGCCGAGCTCTCGTCGAAAATTTTTTCTTTAGCAGTCAAAACCTCTTCGAAGAAAAGGCCCCAGCAGCCGAGCCCTCGTCGAAGAAAAGGTCCCCGGCATCCGAGCCCTCTTCGAAAATTTTTTCTTTAGCAGGCAAAACCTCGTCGAAGAAAAGGTCGCCGGCAGCCGAGCCCTCGTCAAAGAAAAGGTCCCCGGCATCCGAGCCCTTGTCGAAGAAAAGGTCCCCGGCAGCAGAGCCCTCGTCGAAAATTTTTTCTTTAGCAGGCAAAACCTCGTCGAAGAAAAGGTCCCCGGCAGCCGAGCGCTCGTCGAAGAAAAGATCCCCGGCAGCCGAGTCATCGTTGAAGAAAAGGTCCCCGGCAGCAGAGCCCTCGTTGAAAATTTTGTCTTTAGCAGGCAAAACCTTGTCGAAGAAAAGGTCCCTGGCAGCCGAGCCCTCGTCGAAGAAAAGGTCCCCGGCATCCGAGCCCTCGTCGAAGAAAAGGTGCCCGGCAGCCGAGCCCTTGTCGAAAATTATTTCTTTAGCAGGCAAAACCTTGTCGAAGAAAAGGTCCCTGGCAGCCGAGCTCTCGTCGAAGAAAAGGTCCCCGGCAGCCGAGCCCTCGTCGGTGAAAAGGTCCCCCGGCAGCCGAGCCCTCTTCGAAAATTTTGTCTTTAGCAGGCAAAACCTCGTCGAAGAAAAGGTCCCCGGCAGCCAAGCCCTCGTCGAAAATTTTTTATTTAGCAGGCAAAACCTCGTCGAAGAAAAGGTCCCCGGCAGCCGAGCCCTCGTCGAAGAAAAGGTCCCCGGCAGCCGAGCCCTCGTCGACAATTTTTTCTTTAGCAGGCAAAACCTCGTCGAAGAAAAGGTCCCCGGCAGCCGAGCCCTCGTTGAAAATTTTGTCTTTAGCAGGCAAAACCTTGTCGAAGAAAAGGTCCCTGGCAGCCGAGCCCTCGTCGAAGAAAAGGTGCCCGGCAGCCGAGCCCTTGTCGAAAATTATTTCTTTAGCAGGCAAAACCTTGTCGAAGAAATGGTCCCTGGCAGCCGAGCTCTCGTCGAAGAAAAGGTCCCCGGCATCCGAGCCCTTGTCGGTGAAAAGGTCCCCGGCAGCCGAGCCCTCTTCGAAAATTTTGTCTTTAGCAGGCAAAACCTCGTCGAAGAAAAGGTCCCCGGCAGCCAAGCCCTCGTCGAAAATTTTTTATTTAGCAGGCAAAACCTCGTCGAAGAAAAGGTCCCAGGCAGCCGAGCCATCGTCGAAGAAAAGGTCCCCGGCAGCCGAGCCCTCGTCGAAAATTTTTTCTTTAGCAGGCAAAACCTCGTCGAAGAAAAGGTCCCCGGCAGCCGAGCCCTCGTCAAAGAAAAGGGCCACGGCATCCGAGCCCTCGTCGAAGAAAAGGTTCCTGGCAGCAGAGCCCTCGTCGAAAATTTTTTCTGTAGCAGGCAAAATCTCGTAGAAGAAAAGGTCCCCGGCAGCCGAGCCCTCATCAAAAATTTTTTCTTTAGCAGGCAAAACCTCGTCGAAGAAAAGGTCCCTGGCATCCGAGCCCTCGTCGAAGAAAAGGTCCCCGGCATCCGAGCCCTCGTCGAAAATTTTTTCTTTAGCAGGCAAAACCTCGTCGAAGAAAAGGTCCCCGGCAGCCGAGCCCTCGTCGAAGAAAAGGTTCCCGGCAGCCGAGCCCTTGTCGAAAATTTTGTCTTTAGCAGGCAAAACCTCGTCGAAGAAAAGGTCCCCGGCAGCCGAGCCCTCGTCGAAGAAAAGGTCCCCGGCAGCCGAGCCCTCGTCGACAATTTTTTCTTTAGCAGGCAAAACCTCGTCGAAGAAAAGGTCCCAGGCAGCCGAGCCATCGTCGAAGAAAAGGTAGCCGGCAGCCGAGCCCTCGTCGAACATTTTTTCTTTAGCAGGCAAAACCTCGTCGAAGAAAAGGTCCCCGGCAGCCGAGCCCTCGTCAAAGAAAAGGTCCCCGGCAGCCAAGCCCTCGTCGAAGAAAAGGTTCCTGGCAGCAGAGCCCTTGTCGAAAATTTTTTCTGTAGCAGGCAAAATCTCGTAGAAGAAAAGGTCCCCGGCAGCCGAGCCCTCATCAAAAATTTTTTCTTTAGCAGGCAAAACCTCGTCGAAGAAAAGGTCCCTGGCATCCGAGCCCTCGCCGAAGAAAAGGTCCCCGTAAGCCGAGCCCTCGTTGAAAATTTTTTCTTTAGCAGGCAAAACCTCGTCGAAGAAAAGGTCCCCGGCAGCCGAGCTCTCGTCGAAAATTTTTTCTTTAGCAGTCAAAACCTCTTCGAAGAAAAGGCCCCAGCAGCCGAGCCCTCGTCGAAGAAAAGGTCCCCGGCATCCGAGCCCTCTTCGAAAATTTTTTCTTTAGCAGGCAAAACCTCGTCGAAGAAAAGGTCGCCGGCAGCCGAGCCCTCGTCGAAGAAAAGGTCCCCGGCATCCGAGCCCTTGTCGAAGAAAAGGTCCCCGGCAGCAGAGCCCTCGTCGAAAATTTTTTCTTTAGCAGGCAAAACCTCGTCGAAGAAAAGGTCCCCGGCAGCCGAGCGCTCGTCGAAGAAAAGATCCCCGGCAGCCGAGTCATCGTTGAAGAAAAGGTCCCCGGCAGCAGAGCCCTCGTCGAAAATTTTGTCTTTAGCAGGCAAAACCTTGTCGAAGAAAAGGTCCCTGGCAGCCGAGCCCTCGTCGAAGAAAAGGTCCCCGGCATCCGAGCCCTCGTCGAAGAAAAGGTGCCCGGCAGCCGAGCCCTTGTCGAAAATTATTTCTTTAGCAGGCAAAACCTTGTCGAAGAAAAGGTCCCTGGCAGCCGAGCTCTCGTCGAAGAAAAGGTCCCCGGCAGCCGAGCCCTCGTCGGTGAAAAGGTCCCCGGCAGCCGAGCCCTCTTCGAAAATTTTGTCTTTAGCAGGCAAAACCTCGTCGAAGAAAAGGTCCCCGGCAGCCAAGCCCTCGTCGAAAATTTTTTATTTAGCAGGCAAAACCTCGTCGAAGAAAAGGTCCCCGGCAGCCGAGCCCTCGTCGAAGAAAAGGTCCCCGGCAGCCGAGCCCTCGTCGACAATTTTTTCTTTAGCAGGCAAAACCTCGTCGAAGAAAAGGTCCCCGGCAGCCGAGCCCTCGTTGAAAATTTTGTCTTTAGCAGGCAAAACCTTGTCGAAGAAAAGGTCCCTGGCAGCCGAGCCCTCGTCGAAGAAAAGGTGCCCGGCAGCCGAGCCCTTGTCGAAAATTATTTCTTTAGCAGGCAAAACCTCGTCGAAGAAAAGGTCGCCGGCAGCCGAGCCCTCGTCAAAGAAAAGGTCCCCGGCATCCGAGCCCTTGTCGAAGAAAAGGTCCCCGGCAGCAGAGCCCTCGTCGAAAATTTTTTCTTTAGCAGGCAAAACCTCGTCGAAGAAAAGGTCCCCGGCAGCCGAGCGCTCGTCGAAGAAAAGATCCCCGGCAGCCGAGTCATCGTTGAAGAAAAGGTCCCCGGCAGCAGAGCCCTCGTCGAAAATTTTGTCTTTAGCAGGCAAAACCTTGTCGAAGAAAAGGTCCCTGGCAGCCGAGCCCTCGTCGAAGAAAAGGTCCCCGGCATCCGAGCCCTCGTCGAAGAAAAGGTGCCCGGCAGCCGAGCCCTTGTCGAAAATTATTTCTTTAGCAGGCAAAACCTTGTCGAAGAAAAGGTCCCTGGCAGCCGAGCTCTCGTCGAAGAAAAGGTCCCCGGCAGCCGAGCCCTCGTCGGTGAAAAGGTCCCCGGCAGCCGAGCCCTCTTCGAAAATTTTGTCTTTAGCAGGCAAAACCTCGTCGAAGAAAAGGTCCCCGGCAGCCAAGCCCTCGTCGAAAATTTTTTATTTAGCAGGCAAAACCTCGTCGAAGAAAAGGTCCCCGGCAGCCGAGCCCTCGTCGAAGAAAAGGTCCCCGGCAGCCGAGCCCTCGTCGACAATTTTTTCTTTAGCAGGCAAAACCTCGTCGAAGAAAAGGTCCCCGGCAGCCGAGCCCTCGTTGAAAATTTTGTCTTTAGCAGGCAAAACCTTGTCGAAGAAAAGGTCCCTGGCAGCCGAGCCCTCGTCGAAGAAAAGGTGCCCGGCAGCCGAGCCCTTGTCGAAAATTATTTCTTTAGCAGGCAAAACCTTGTCGAAGAAATGGTCCCTGGCAGCCGAGCTCTCGTCGAAGAAAAGGTCCCCGGCATCCGAGCCCTTGTCGGTGAAAAGGTCCCCGGCAGCCGAGCCCTCTTCGAAAATTTTGTCTTTAGCAGGCAAAACCTCGTCGAAGAAAAGGTCCCCGGCAGCCAAGCCCTCGTCGAAAATTTTTTATTTAGCAGGCAAAACCTCGTCGAAGAAAAGGTCCCAGGCAGCCGAGCCATCGTCGAAGAAAAGGTCCCCGGCAGCCGAGCCCTCGTCGAAAATTTTTTCTTTAGCAGGCAAAACCTCGTCGAAGAAAAGGTCCCCGGCAGCCGAGCCCTCGTCAAAGAAAAGGGCCACGGCATCCGAGCCCTCGTCGAAGAAAAGGTTCCTGGCAGCAGAGCCCTCGTCGAAAATTTTTTCTGTAGCAGGCAAAATCTCGTAGAAGAAAAGGTCCCCGGCAGCCGAGCCCTCATCAAAAATTTTTTCTTTAGCAGGCAAAACCTCGTCGAAGAAAAGGTCCCTGGCATCCGAGCCCTCGTCGAAGAAAAGGTCCCCGGCATCCGAGCCCTCGTCGAAAATTTTTTCTTTAGCAGGCAAAACCTCGTCGAAGAAAAGGTCCCCGGCAGCCGAGCCCTCGTCGAAGAAAAGGTTCCCGGCAGCCGAGCCCTTGTCGAAAATTTTGTCTTTAGCAGGCAAAACCTCGTCGAAGAAAAGGTCCCCGGCAGCCGAGCCCTCGTCGAAGAAAAGGTCCCCGGCAGCCGAGCCCTCGTCGACAATTTTTTCTTTAGCAGGCAAAACCTCGTCGAAGAAAAGGTCCCAGGCAGCCGAGCCATCGTCGAAGAAAAGGTAGCCGGCAGCCGAGCCCTCGTCGAACATTTTTTCTTTAGCAGGCAAAACCTCGTCGAAGAAAAGGTCCCCGGCAGCCGAGCCCTCGTCAAAGAAAAGGTCCCCGGCAGCCAAGCCCTCGTCGAAGAAAAGGTTCCTGGCAGCAGAGCCCTTGTCGAAAATTTTTTCTGTAGCAGGCAAAATCTCGTAGAAGAAAAGGTCCCCGGCAGCCGAGCCCTCATCAAAAATTTTTTCTTTAGCAGGCAAAACCTCGTCGAAGAAAAGGTCCCTGGCATCCGAGCCCTCGCCGAAGAAAAGGTCCCCGTAAGCCGAGCCCTCGTTGAAAATTTTTTCTTTAGCAGGCAAAACCTCGTCGAAGAAAAGGTCCCCGGCAGCCGAGCTCTCGTCGAAAATTTTTTCTTTAGCAGTCAAAACCTCTTCGAAGAAAAGGCCCCAGCAGCCGAGCCCTCGTCGAAGAAAAGGTCCCCGGCATCCGAGCCCTCTTCGAAAATTTTTTCTTTAGCAGGCAAAACCTCGTCGAAGAAAAGGTCGCCGGCAGCCGAGCCCTCGTCGAAGAAAAGGTCCCCGGCATCCGAGCCCTTGTCGAAGAAAAGGTCCCCGGCAGCAGAGCCCTCGTCGAAAATTTTTTCTTTAGCAGGCAAAACCTCGTCGAAGAAAAGGTCCCCGGCAGCCGAGCGCTCGTCGAAGAAAAGATCCCCGGCAGCCGAGTCATCGTTGAAGAAAAGGTCCCCGGCAGCAGAGCCCTCGTCGAAAATTTTGTCTTTAGCAGGCAAAACCTTGTCGAAGAAAAGGTCCCTGGCAGCCGAGCCCTCGTCGAAGAAAAGGTCCCCGGCATCCGAGCCCTCGTCGAAGAAAAGGTGCCCGGCAGCCGAGCCCTTGTCGAAAATTATTTCTTTAGCAGGCAAAACCTTGTCGAAGAAAAGGTCCCTGGCAGCCGAGCTCTCGTCGAAGAAAAGGTCCCCGGCAGCCGAGCCCTCGTCGGTGAAAAGGTCCCCGGCAGCCGAGCCCTCTTCGAAAATTTTGTCTTTAGCAGGCAAAACCTCGTCGAAGAAAAGGTCCCCGGCAGCCAAGCCCTCGTCGAAAATTTTTTATTTAGCAGGCAAAACCTCGTCGAAGAAAAGGTCCCCGGCAGCCGAGCCCTCGTCGAAGAAAAGGTCCCCGGCAGCCGAGCCCTCGTCGACAATTTTTTCTTTAGCAGGCAAAACCTCGTCGAAGAAAAGGTCCCCGGCAGCCGAGCCCTCGTCGAAAATTTTGTCTTTAGCAGGCAAAACCTTGTCGAAGAAAAGGTCCCTGGCAGCCGAGCCCTCGTCGAAGAAAAGGTGCCCGGCAGCCGAGCCCTTGTCGAAAATTATTTCTTTAGCAGGCAAAACCTTGTCGAAGAAATGGTCCCTGGCAGCCGAGCTCTCGTCGAAGAAAAGGTCCCCGGCATCCGAGCCCTTGTCGGTGAAAAGGTCCCCGGCAGCCGAGCCCTCTTCGAAAATTTTGTCTTTAGCAGGCAAAACCTCGTCGAAGAAAAGGTCCCCGGCAGCCAAGCCCTCGTCGAAAATTTTTTATTTAGCAGGCAAAACCTCGTCGAAGAAAAGGTCCCAGGCAGCCGAGCCATCGTCGAAGAAAAGGTCCCCGGCAGCCGAGCCCTCGTCGAAAATTTTTTCTTTAGCAGGCAAAACCTCGTCGAAGAAAAGGTCCCCGGCAGCCGAGCCCTCGTCAAAGAAAAGGGCCACGGCATCCGAGCCCTCGTCGAAGAAAAGGTTCCTGGCAGCAGAGCCCTCGTCGAAAATTTTTTCTGTAGCAGGCAAAATCTCGTAGAAGAAAAGGTCCCCGGCAGCCGAGCCCTCATCAAAAATTTTTTCTTTAGCAGGCAAAACCTCGTCGAAGAAAAGGTCCCTGGCATCCGAGCCCTCGTCGAAGAAAAGGTCCCCGGCATCCGAGCCCTCGTCGAAAATTTTTTCTTTAGCAGGCAAAACCTCGTCGAAGAAAAGGTCCCCGGCAGCCGAGCCCTCGTCGAAGAAAAGGTTCCCGGCAGCCGAGCCCTTGTCGAAAATTTTGTCTTTAGCAGGCAAAACCTCGTCGAAGAAAAGGTCCCCGGCAGCCGAGCCCTCGTCGAAGAAAAGGTCCCCGGCAGCCGAGCCCTCGTCGACAATTTTTTCTTTAGCAGGCAAAACCTCGTCGAAGAAAAGGTCCCCGGCAGCCGAGCCCTCGTTGAAAATTTTGTCTTTAGCAGGCAAAACCTTGTCGAAGAAAAGGTCCCTGGCAGCCGAGCCCTCGTCGAAGAAAAGGTGCCCGGCAGCCGAGCCCTTGTCGAAAATTATTTCTTTAGCAGGCAAAACCTTGTCGAAGAAATGGTCCCTGGCAGCCGAGCTCTCGTCGAAGAAAAGGTCCCCGGCATCCGAGCCCTCGTCGGTGAAAAGGTCCCCGGCAGCCGAGCCCTCTTCGAAAATTTTGTCTTTAGCAGGCAAAACCTCGTCGAAGAAAAGGTCCCCGGCAGCCAAGCCCTCGTCGAAAATTTTTTATTTAGCAGGCAAAACCTCGTCGAAGAAAAGGTCCCAGGCAGCCGAGCCATCGTCGAAGAAAAGGTACCCGGCAGCCGAGCCCTCGTCGAACATTTTTTCTTTAGCAGGCAAAACCTCGTCGAAGAAAAGGTCCCCGGCAGCCGAGCCCTCGTCAAAGAAAAGGTCCCCGGCAGCCAAGCCCTCGTCGAAGAAAGGGTTCCTGGCAGCAGAGCCCTTGTCGAAAATTTTTTCTGTAGCAGGCAAAATCTCGTAGAAGAAAAGGTCCCCGGCAGCCGAGCCCTCATCAAAAATTTTTTCTTTAGCAGGCAAAACCTCGTCGAAGAAAAGGTCCCTGGCATCCGAGCCCTCGTCGAAGAAAAGGTCCCCGGCATCCGAGCCCTCGTCGAAAATTTTTTCTTTAGCAGGCAAAACCTCGTCGAAGAAAAGGTCCCCGGCAGCCGAGCCCTCGCCGAAGAAAAGGTCCCCGTCAGCCGAGCCCTCGTTGAAAATTTTTTCTTTAGCAGGCAAAACCTCGTCGAAGAAAAGGTCCCCGGCAGCCGAGCTCTCGTCGAAAATTTTTTCTTTAGCAGTCAAAACCTCTTCGAAGAAAAGGCCCCAGCAGCCGAGCCCTCGTCGAAGAAAAGGTTCCTGGCAGCAGAGCCCTCGTCGAAAATTTTTTCTGTAGCAGGCAAAATCTCGTAGAAGAAAAGGTCCCCGACAGCCGAGCCCTCATCAAAAATATTTTCTTTAGCAGGGAAAACCTCGTCGAAGAAAAGGTCCTCGGCAGCCGAGCCCTCGTCGAAGAGAAGGTCCCCGGCAGCAGAGCCGTCGTCCAAGAAAAGTTCCCCGGCAGCCGAGCCCTCTTCAAAGAAAAGGTCCCCGGCAGCCGAGCCCTCGTCGAATATTTTTTCTTTAGCAGGCAAAACCTCGTCGAAGAAAAGGTCCCCGGCATCCGAGCCCTCGTTGAAAATTTTTTCTTTAGCAGGCAAAACCTCGTCGAAGAAAAGGTTCCCGGCAGCCGAGCCCTCGTTGAAGAAAAGGTCCCCGGCAGCCGAGCCCTCGTCGAAAATTTTGTCTTTAGCAGGCAAAACGTCGTCGAAGAAAAGTTCCCCTGCAGCCGAGCCCTCGTCGAAAATTTTTTCTTTAGCAGGCAAAACCTCGTCGAAGAAAAGGTCCCCGGCAGCCGAGCCCTCATTGAAGAAAAGGTGCCCGGCAGCCGAGCCCTCTTCGAAAATTTTTTCTTTAGCAGGCAAAACTTCGTCGAAGAAAAGGTCCCCGGCAGCCGAGCCCTAGTCGAAGAAAAGGTCCCCGGCATACGAGCCCTCGTCGAAGAAAAGGTCCCTGGCAGCCGAGCCCTCGTCGAAGAAGAGGTGCCCGGCAGCCGAGCCCTCATCGAAAATTTTTTCTTTAGCAGGCAAAACCTCGTCGAAGAAAAGGTTCCCGGCAGCCGAGCCCTCGTCGAAGAAAAGTTCCCCGGCAGCCGAGCCCTCGTCGAAAATTTTTTCTTTAGCAGGCAAAACCTCGTCGAAGAAAAGGTCCCCTGTAGCCGAGCCCTCGTCGAAGAAAAGGTCCCCGGCATCCGAGCCCTCGTCGAAAATTTTTTCTTTAGCAGGCAAAACCTCGTCGAAGAAAATGTCGCCGGCAGCCGAGCCCTCGTCGAAGAAAAGGTCCCCGGCATCCGAGCCCTCGTCAAAAATTTTTTCTTTAGCAGGCAAAAGCTCGTCGAAGAAATAGTTCCCGGCAGCCGAGCCCTCGTTGAAGAAAAGGTCCCCGGCAGCCGAGCCCTCGTCGAAAATTTTTTCTTTTGCAGGCAAAACCTCGTCGAAGAAAAGTTCCCCAGCAGTCGAGCCCTCGTCGAAAATTTTTTCTTTAGCAGGCAAAACCTCGTCGAAGAAAAGGTCCCCGGCAGCCGAGCCCTCGTCGAAGAAAAGGTCCCCGGCATCCGAGCCCTCTTCGAAAATTTTTTCTTTAGCAGGCAAAACCTCGTCGAAGAAAAGGTCGCCGGCAGCCGAGCCCTCGTCGAAGAAAAGGTCCCCGGCATCCGAGCCCTCGTCGAAGAAAAGGTCCCCGGCAGCAGAGCCCTCGTCGAAAATTTTTTCTTTAGCAGGCAAAACCTCGTCGAAGAAAAGGTCCCCGGCAGCCGAGCGCTCGTCGAAGAAAAGGTCCCAGTCATCCGAGACCTTGTCGAAAATTTTTTCTTTAGCAGTCAAAAACTCGTCGAAGAAAAGGTCCCTGGCAGCCGAGCCCTCGTCGAAGAAAAGATCCCCGGCAGCTGAGCCCTCGTCGAAGAAAAGGTCCCCGGCAGCCGAGCCCTCGTCGAAGAAAAGGTCCCCGGCAGCCGAGCCCTCGTCGACAATTTTTTCTTTAGCAGGCAAAACCTCCTCGAAGAAAAGGTCCCCGGCAGCCGAGCCCTCGTTGAAAATTTTGTCTTTAGCAGGCAAAACCTTGTCGAAGAAAAGGTCCCTGGCAGCCGAGCCCTCGTCGAAGAAAAGGTGCCCGGCAGCCGAGCCCTTGTCGAAAATTATTTCTTTAGCAGGCAAAACATTGTCGAAGAAATGGTCCCTGGCAACCGAGCTCTCGTCGAAGAAAAGGTCCCCGGCATCCGAGCCCTCGTCGGTGAAAAGGTCCCCGGCAGCCGAGCCCTCTTCGAAAATTTTGTCTTTAGCAGGCAAAACCTCGTCGAAGAAAATGTCCCCGGCAGCCGAGCCCTCGTCAAAAATATTTTCTTTAGCAGGCAAAACCTCGTCGAAGAAAAGGTCCCCAGCAACCGAGCCCTCGTCGAAGAAAAGGTTCCCGGCAGCCGAGCCCTCGTTGAAAAAAAGGTCCCCGGCAGCCGAGCCCTCATCGAAAATTTTTTCTTTAGCAGGCAAAACCTCGTCAAAGAAAAGGTCCCCGGCAGCCGAGCCCTCGTTGAAGAAAAGGTGCCCGGCAGCTGAGCCCTCGTCGAAAATTTTTTCTTTAGCAGGCAAAACCTCGTCGAAGAAAAGGTCCCTGGCAGCCGAGCCCTCGTCGAAAATTTTTTCTTTAGTAGGCAAAAGCTCGTCGAAGAAAAGGTCCCCGGCAGCCGAGCCCTCGTCCAAGAAAAGGTGCCTGGCAGCCGAGCCCTTGTCGAAAATATTTTCTTTAGCAGGGAAAACCTCGTCGAAGAAAAGGTCCTCGGCAGCCGAGCCCTCGTCTAAGAAAAGGTCCTAGGCAGCCGAGCCGTCGTCCAAGAAAAGTTCCCCGGCAGCCGAGCCCTCATCGAAGAAAAGGTGCCCGGCAGCCGAGCCCTTGTCGAAAATTATTTCTTTAGCAGGCAAAACCTTGTCGAAGAAAAGGTCCCTGGCAGCCGAGCACTCGTCGAAGAAAAGGTCCCCGGCATACGAGCCCTCGTCGAAGAAAAGGTCCCCGGCAGCCGAGCACTCTTCGAAAATTTTGTCTTTAGCAGGCAAAACCTCGTCGAAGAAAAGGTCCCCGGCAGCCAAGCCCTCGTCGAAAATTTTTTATTTAGCAGGCAAAACCTCGTCGAAGAAAAGGTCCCTGGCAGCCGAGCCATCGTCGAAGAAAAGGTCCCCGGCAGCCGAGCCCTCGTCGAAAATTTTTTCTTTAGCAGGCAAAACCTCGTCGAAGAAAAGGTCCCCTGTAGCCGAGCCCTTGTCGAAGAAAAGGTCCCCGGCAGCTGAAGCCCTTGTCGAAGAAAAGGTCCCCGGCAGCCGAGCCCTCGTCGAAAATTTTTTCTTTAGCAGGCAAAACCTCGTCGAAGAAAAGATCCCCGGCAGCCGAGCCCTCGTCGAAGAAAAGGTCCCCGGCAGCCGAGGCCTCATCGAAAATTTTTTCTTTAGCAGGTAAAAGCTCGTCGAAGAAAAGGTCCCTGGCAGCCGAGCCCTCGTCGAAGAAAATGTTCTTGGCAGCCGAGCCCTCGTCGTAGAAAAGGTCCCCGGCAGCCGAGCCCTCGTCGAAAATTTTTACTTTAGCAGGCAAAAACTCGTCGAAGAAAAGGTCCCCGGCAGTGGAGCCGTCGTCGAAGAAAAGGTCCCCGGCAGCCGAGCCCTCGTCGAATATTTTTACTTTAGCATGCAAAACCTCGTCGAAGAAAAGGTCCCCGGCAGTGGAGCCCTCGTCGAAGAAAAGGTCCCCGGAAGCCGAGCCCTCGTCTAAAATTTTTACTTTAGCAGGCAAAACCTCGTCGAAGAAAAGGTCCCCGGCAGTGGAGCCCTCGTCGAAGAAAAGGTCCCCGGCAGCCGAGCCCTCGTTGAAAATTTTTTTTTAGCAGACAAAACCTCATCGAAGAAAAGGTCCCTGGCATCCGAGCCCTCGTCGAAAATTTTTTCTTTAGTAGGCAAAAGCTCGTCGAAGAAAAGGTCCCCGGCAGCCGAGCCGTCGTCGAAGAAAAGGTGCCTGGCAGCCGAGCCCTTGTCGACAATTTTTTCTTTAGCAGGGAAAACCTCGTCGAAGAAAAGGTCCTCGGCAGCCGAGCCCTCGTCGAAGAAAAGGTCCCCGGCAGCCGAGCCCTCGTCGAAGAAAATGTCCCCGGCAGCCGAGCCCTCGTCAAAAATATTTTCTTTAGCAGGCAAAACCTCGTCGAAGAAAAGGTCCCCAGCAGCCGAGCCCTCGTCGAAGAAAAGGTCCCCGGCAGCCGAGCCCCTGTCGAAGAAAAGGTCCCCGGCAGCCGAGCCCTCATCGAAAATTTTTTCTTTAGCAGGCAAAACCTCGTCGAAGAAAAGGTTCCCGGCAGCCGAGCCCTCGTTGAAGAAAAGGTCCCCGGCAGCCGAGCCCTCGTCGAAAATTTTGTCTTTAGCAGGCAAAACCTCGTCGAAGAAAAGGTCCCTGGCAGCCGAGCCCTCGTCGAAGAAAAGGTCCCCGGCAGCCGAGCCCTCGTCGAAAATTTTTTATTTAGCAGGCAAAACCTCGTCGAAGAAAAGGTCCCTGGCAGCCGAGCCATCGTCGAAGAAAAGGTCCCCGGCAGCCGAGCCCTCGTCGAAAATTTTTTCTTTAGCAGGCAAAACCTGGTCGAAGAAAAGGTCCCCTGTAGCCGAGCCCTTGTCGAAGAAAAGGTCCCCGGCAGCTGAAGCCCTTGTCGAAGAAAAGGTCCCCGGCAGCCGAGCCCTCGTCGAAAATTTTTTCTTTAGCAGGCAAAACCTCGTCGAAGAAAAGGTCCCCGGCAGCCGAGCCCTCGTCGAAGAAAAGGTCCCCGGCAGCCGAGGCCTCATCGAAAATTTTTTCTTTAGCAGGCAAAAGCTCGTCGAAGAAAAGGTCCCTGGCAGCCGAGCCCTCGTCGAAGAAAATGTTCTTGGCAGCCGAGCCCTCGTCGTAGAAAAGGTCCCCGGCATCCGAGCCCTCGTCGAAGAAAACGTCCCCGGCAGCAGAGCCCTCGTCAAAAATTTTTTCTTTAGCAGGCAAAACCTCGTCGAAGAAAAGGTCCCCGGCAGCCGAGCCCTCGTCGAAAATTTTTTCTTTAGCAGGCAAAACCTCGTCGAAGAAACGGTCCCCGGCAGCCGAGCCCTCGTCGAAGAAAAGGTCCCCGTCAGCCGAGACCTCGTCGAAAATTTTTTCTTTAGCAGTCAAAAACTCGTCGAAGAAAAGGTCCCTGGCAGCCGAGCCCTCGTCGAAGAAAAGATCCCCGGCAGCCGAGCCCTCGTCGAAGAAAAGGTCCCCAGCAGCCGAGCCCTCGTCGAAGAAAAGGTCCCCGGCAGCCAAGCCCTCGTCGAAAATTTTTTATTTAGCTGGCAAAACCTCGTCGAAGAAAAGGTCCCTGGCAGCCAAGCCATCGTCGAAGAAAAGGTCCCCGGCAGCCGAGCCCTCGTCGAAAATTTTTTCTTTAGCAGGCAAAACCTCGTCGAAGAAAAGGTCCCCGGCAGCCGAGCCCTCGTCGAAGAAAAGGTCCCCGGCAGCCGAGCGCTTGTCGAAGAAAAGGTCCCCTGCAGCCGAGCCCTCGTCGAAAATTTTTTCATTAGCAGGCAAAAACTCGTCGAAGAAAAGGTCCCTGGCAGCCGAGCCCTCGTCGAAGAAAAGGTCCCCGGCAGCCGAGCCCTCGTCGAAGAAAAGGTCCCCGGCACCCGAGCCCTCGTTGAAAATTTTTTTTTAGCAGACAAAACCTCATCGAAGAAAAGGTCCCTGGCATCCGAGCCCTCGTCGAAAATTTTTTCTTTAGTAGGCAAAAGCTCGTCGAAGAAAAGGTCCCCGGCAGCCGAGCCGTCGTCGAAGAAAAGGTGCCTGGCAGCCGAGCCCTTGTCGAAAATTTTTTCTTTAGCAGGGAAAACCTTGTCGAAGAAAAGGTCCCTGGCAGCCGAGCTCTCGTCGAAGAAAAGGTCCCCGGCATCCGAGCCCTCGTCGAAGAAAAGGTCCCCAGCAGCCGAGCACTCTTCGAAAATTTTGTCTTTAGCAGGCAAAACCTCGTCGAAGAAAAGGTCCCTGGCAGCCGAGCCATCGTCGAAGAAAAGGTCCCCGGCAGCCGAGCCCTCGTCGAAAATTTTTTCTTTAGCAGGCAAAACCTCGTCGAAGAAAAGGTCCCCTGTAGCCGAGCCCTTGTCGAAGAAAAGGTCCCCGGCAGCTGAAGCCCTTGTCGAAGAAAAGGTCCCCGGCAGCCGAGCCCTCGTCGAAAATTTTTTCTTTAGCAGGCAAAACCTCGTCGAAGAAAAGGTCCCCGGCAGCCGAGCACTCGTCGAAGAAAAGGTCCCCGGCAGCCAGAGGCCTCATCGAAAATTTTTTCTTTAGCATGCAAAAGCTCGTCGAAGAAAAGGTCCCTGGCAGCCGAGCCCTCGTCGAAGAAAATGTTCTTGGCAGCCGAGCCCTCGTCGTAGAAAAGGTCCCCGGCAGCCGAGCCCTCGTCGAAAATTTTTACTTTAGCAGGCAAAAACTCGTCGAAGAAAAGGTCCCCGGCAGTGGAGCCCTCGTCGAAGAAATGGTCCCCGGCAGCCGAGCACTCTTCGAAAATTTTGTCTTTAGCAGGCAAAACCTCGTCGAAGAAAAGGTCCCCGGCAGCCAAGCCCTCGTCGAAAATTTTTTATTTAGCAGGCAAAACCTCGTCGAAGAAAAGGTCCCTGGCAGCCGAGCCCTCGTCGAAGAAAAGGTCCCCGGCAGCCGAGCCCTCGTCGAAAATTTTTTCTTTAGCAGGCAAAACCTGGTCGAAGAAAAGGTCCCCTGTAGCCGAGCCCTTGTCGAAGAAAAGGTCCCCGGCAGCTGAAGCCCTTGTCGAAGAAAAGGTCCCCGGCAGCCGAGCCCTCGTCGAAAATTTTTTCTTTAGCAGGCAAAACCTCGTCGAAGAAAAGGTCCCCGGCAGCCGAGCCCTCGTCGAAGAAAAGGTCCCCGGCAGCCGAGGCCTCATCGAAAATTTTTTCTTTAGCAGGCAAAAGCTCGTCGAAGAAAAGGTCCCTGGCAGCCGAGCCCTCGTCGAAGAAAATGTTCTTGGCAGCCGAGCCCTCGTCGTAGAAAAGGTCCCCGGCAGCCGAGCCCTCGTCGAAAATTTTTACTTTAGCAGGCAAAAACTCGTCGAAGAAAAGGTCCCCGGCAGTGGAGCCGTCGTCGAAGAAAGGTCCCCGGCAGCCAAGCCCTCGTCGAATATTTTTACTTTAGCAGGCAAAACCTCGTCGAAGAAAAGGTCCCCGGCAGTGGAGCCCTAGTCGAAGAAAAGGTCCCCGGAAGCCGAGCCCTCGTCTAAAATTTTTACTTTAGTAGGCAAAACCTCGTCGAAGAAAAGGTCCCCGGCAGTGGAGCCCACGTCGAAGAAAAGGTCCCCGGCAGCCGAGCCCTCGTTGAAAATTTTTTCTGTAGCAGGCGAAACCTCGTCGAAGAAACGGTCCCTGGCAGCCGAGCCCTCGTCGAAAATTTTTTCTTTAGCAGGCAAAACCTCGTCGAAGAAAAGGTCCCCGGCAGCCGAGCGCTCGTCGAAGAAAAGGTCCCCTGCAGCCGAGCCCTCGTCGAAAATTTTTTCTTTAGCAGGTAAAAACTCGTCGAATAAAAGGTCCCTGGCAGCCGAGCCCTCGTCGAAGAAAAGGTCCCCGGCAGCCGAGCCCTCGTCGAAGAAAAGGTCCCCGGCAGCCGAGCCCTCGTCGAAGAAAAGGTCCCCGGCAGCCGAGCCCTCGTCGAGAAATGGTCCCCGGCAGCCGAGCCCTCGTCGAAAATTTTTACTTTAGCAGGCAAATCCTCGTTGAAGAAAAGGTCCCCAGCAGCCGAGCCCTCGTCGAAGAAAAGGTGCCTGGCAGCCGAGCCCTTGTCGAAAATATTTTCTTTAGCAGGGAAAACCTCGTCGAAGAAAAGGTCCTCGGCAGCCGAGCCCTCGTCAAAGAAAAGGTCCCCGGCAGCCGAGCCCTCGTCGAAGAAAAGGTCCCCGGCAGCCGAGCCGTCGTCGAAAATTTTTTCTTTAGCAGGCAAAACCTCTTCGAAGAAAAGGCCCCAGCAGCCGAGCCCTCGTCGAAGAAAAGGTCCCCGGCAGCCGAGCCCTCGTCGACAATTTTTTCTTTAGCAGGCAAAATCTCTTAGAAGAAAAGGTCCCCGGCAGCCGAGCCCTCGTCGAAAAAAAGGTCCCCGGCAGCCGAGCCCTCGTCGAAAATTTTTTCTTTAGCAGGCAAAACCTCGTCGAAGAAAAGGTCCCCGGCAGCCGAGCCCTCGTCGAAAATTTTTTCTTTAGCAGGCAAAACCTCGACGAAGAAAAGGTTCCCGGCAGCCGAGCCCTCGTTGAAGAAAAGGTCCCCGGCAGCCGAGCCCTCATCGAAAATTTTGTCTTTAGCAGGCAAAACGTCGTCGAAGAAAAGTTCCCCTGCAGCCGAGCCCTCGTCGAAAATTTTTTCTTTAGCAGGCAAAACGTCGTCGAAGAAAAGTTCCCCTGCAGCCGAGCCCTCGTCGAAAATTTTTTCTTTAGCAGGCAAAACCTCGTCGAAGAAAAGGTCCCCGGCAGCCGAGCCCTCATTGAAGAAAAGGTCCCCGGCAGCCGAGCCCTCTTCGAAAATTTTTTCTTTAGCAGGCAAAACCTCGTCGAAGAAAAGGTCCCCGGCAGCCGAGCCCTAGTCGAAGAAAAGGTCCCCGGCATCCGAGCCCTCGTCGAAGAAAAGGTACACGGCAGCAGAGCCCTCGTCAAAAATTTTTTCTTTAGCAGGCAAAACCTCGTCGAAGAAAAGGTCCCCGGCAGCCGAGCCCTCGTCGAAGAAAAGGTCCCCGTCAGCCGAGACCTCGTCGAAAATTTTTTCTTTAGCAGTCAAAAACTCGTCGAAGAAAAGGTCCCTGGCAGCCGAGCCCTCGTCGAAGAAAAGATCCCCGGCAGCCGAGCCCTCGTCGAAGAAAAGGTCCCCGGCAGCCGAGCCCTCGTCGAAGAAAAGGTCCCCGGCAGCCAAGCCCTCGTCGAAAATTTTTTATTTAGCAGGCAAAACCTCGTCGAAGAAAAGGTCCCTGGCAGCCAAGCCATCGTCGAAGAAAAGGTCCCCGGCAGCCGAGCCCTCGTCGAAAATTTTTTCTTTAGCAGGCAAAAGCTCGTCGAAGAAAAGGTCCCCGGCAGCCGAGCCGTCGTCGAAGAAAAGGTGCCTGGCAGCCGAGCCCTTGTCGAAAATTTTTTCTTTAGCAGGGAAAACCTCGTCGAAGAAAAGGTCCTCGGCAGCCGAGACCTCGTCGAAGAAAAGGTCCCCGGCAGCCGAGCCCTCGTCGAAGAAAATGTCCCCGGCAGCCGAGCCCTCGTCAAAAATATTTTCTTTAGCAGGCAAAACCTCGTCGAAGAAAAGGTCCCCAGCAGCCGAGCCCTCGTCGAAGAAAAGGTCCCCGGCAGCCGAGCCCTCGTCGAAGAAAAGGTCCCCGGCAGGCGAGCCCTCATCGAAAATTTTTTCTTTAGCAGGCAAAACCTCGTCGAAGAAAAGGTTCCCGGCAGCCGAGCCCTCGTTGAAGAAAAGGTCCCCGGCAGCCGAGCCCTCGTCGAAAATTTTTTCTTTAGCAGGCAAAACCTCGTCGAAGAAAAGGTCCCCGGCAGCCGAGCCCTCGTCGAAGAAAAGGTCCCCGGCAGCCGAGCCCTCATCGAAAATTTTTTCTTTAGCAGGCAAAACCTCGTCAAAGAAAAGGTCCCCGGCAGCCAAGCCCTCGTTGATGAAAAGGTCCCCGGCAGCCGAGCCCTCGTCGAAAATTTTTTCTTTAGCAGGCAAAACCTCGTCGAAGAAAAGGTCCCTGGCAGCCGAGCCCTCGTCGAAAATTTTTACTTTAGTAGGCAAAAGCTGGTCGAAGAAAAGGTCCCCGGCAGCCGAGCCCTCGTCCAAGAAAAGGTGCCTGGCAGCCGAGCCCTTGTCGAAAATATTTTCTTTAGCAGGGAAAACCTCGTCGAAGAAAAGGTCCTCGGCAGCCGAGCCCTCGTCAAAGAAAAGGTCCCCGGCAGCCGAGCCCTCGTCGAAGAAAAGGTCCCTGGCATCCGAGCCCTCGTCGAAAATTTTTTCTTTAGCAGGCAAAACCTCTTCGAAGAAAAGGCCCCAGCAGCCGAGCCCTCGTCGAAGAAAAGGTCCCCGGCAGCCGAGCCCTCGTCGACAATTTTTTCTTTAGCAGGCAAAATCTCTTAGAAGAAAAGGTCCCCGGCAGCCGAGCCCTCGTCGAAAAAAAGGTCCCCGGCAGCCGAGCCCTCGTCGAATAGTTTTTCTTTAGCAGGCAAAACCTCGTCGAAGAAAAGGTCCCCGGCAGCCGAGCCCTCGTCGAAAATTTTTTCTTTAGCAGGCAAACCTCGTCGAAGAAAAGGTTCCCGGCAGCCGAGCCCTCGTTGAAGAAAAGGTCCCCGGCAGCCGAGCCCTCGTCGAAAATTTTGTCTTTAGCAGGCAAAACGTCGTCGAAGAAAAGTTCCCCTGCAGCCGAGCCCTCGTCGAAAATTTTTTCTTTAGCAGGCAAAACCTCGTCGAAGAAAAGGTCCCCGGCAGCCGAGCCCTCATTGAAGAAAAGGTCCCCGGCAGCCGAGCCCTCTTCGAAAATTTTTTCTTTAGCAGGCAAAACCTCGTCGAAGAAAAGGTCCCCGGCAGCCGAGCCCTAGTCGAAGAAAAGGTCCCCGGCATCCGAGCCCTCGTCGAAGAAAAGGTCCCCGGCAGCAGAGCCCTCGTCAAAAATTTTTTCTTTAGCAGGCAAAACCTCGTCGAAGAAAAGGTCCCCGGCAGCCGAGCCCTCGTCGAAAATTTTTTCTTTAGCAGGCAAAACCTCGTCGAAGAAAAGGTCCCCGGCAGCCGAGCCCTCGTCGAAGAAAAGGTCCCCGTCAGCCGAGACCTCGTCGAAAATTTTTTCTTTAGCAGTTAAAAACTCGTCGAAGAAAAGGTCCCTGGCAGCCGAGCCCTCTTCGAAGAAAAGATCCCCGGCAGCCGAGCCCTCGTCGAAGAAAAGGTCCCCAGCAGCCGAGCCCTCGTCGAAGAAAAGGTCCCCGGCAGCCAAGCCCTCGTCGAAAATTTTTTATTTAGCAGGCAAAACCTCGTCGAAGAAAAGGTCCCTGGCAGCCAAGCCATCGTCGAAGAAAAGGTCCCCGGCAGCCGAGCCCTCGTCGAAAATTTTTTCTTTAGCAGGCAAAACCTCGTCGAAGAAAAGGTCCCCGGCAGCCGAGCCCTCGTCGAAGAAAAGGTCCCCGGCAGCCGAGCGCTCGTCGAAGAAAAGGTCCCCTGCAGCCGAGCCCTCGTCGAAAATTTTTTCATTAGCAGGCAAAAACTCGTCGAAGAAAAGGTCCCTGGCAGCCGAGCCCTCGTCGAAGAAAAGGTACCCGGCAGCCGAGCCCTCGTCGAAGAAAAGGTCCCCGGCACCCGAGCCCTCGTTGAAAATTTTTTTTTAGCAGACAAAACCTCATCGAAGAAAAGGTCCCTGGCATCCGAGCCGTCGTCGAAGAAAAGGTGCCTGGCAGCCGAGCCCTTGTCGAAAATTTTTTCTTTAGCAGGGAAAACCTTGTCGAAGAAAAGGTCCCTGGCAGCCGAGCTCTCGTCGAAGAAAAGGTCCCCGGCATCCGAGCCCTCGTCGAAGAAAAGGTCCCCAGCAGCCGAGCACTCTTCGAAAATTTTGTCTTTAGCAGGCAAAACCTCATCGAAGAAAAGGTCCCCGGCAGCCAAGCCCTCGTCGAAAATTTTTTCTTTAGCAGGCAAAAGCTCGTCGAAGAAAAGGTCCCTGGCAGCCGAGCCCTCGTCGAAGAAAAGGTCCCCGGCAGCCGAGCCCTCGTCGAAAATTTTTTCTTTAGCAGGCAAAACCTCGTCGAAGAAAAGGTCCCCTGTAGCCGAGCCCTTGTCGAAGAAAAGGTCCCCGGCAGCTGAAGCCCTTGTCGAAGAAAAGGTCCCCGGCAGCCGAGCCCTCGTCGAAAATTTTTTCTTTAGCAGGCAAAACCTCGTCGAAGAAAAGGTCCCCGGCAGCCGAGCCCTCGTCGAAGAAAAGGTCCCCGGCAGCCAGAGGCCTCATCGAAAATTTTTTCTTTAGCATGCAAAAGCTCGTCGAAGAAAAGGTCCCTGGCAGCCGAGCCCTCGTCGAAGAAAATGTTCTTGGCAGCCGAGCCCTCGTCGTAGAAAAGGTCCCCGGCAGCCGAGCCCTCGTCGAAAATTTTTACTTTAGCAGGCAAAAACTCGTCGAAGAAAAGGTCCCCGGCAGTGGAGCCCTCGTCAAAGAAATGGTCCCCGGCAGCCGAGCACTCTTCGAAAATTTTGTCTTTAGCAGGCAAAACCTCGTCGAAGAAAAGGTCCCCGGCAGCCAAGCCCTCGTCGAAAATTTTTTATTTAGCAGGCAAAACCTCGTCGAAGAAAAGGTCCCTGGCAGCCGAGCCCTCGTCGAAGAAAAGGTCCCCGGCAGACGAGCCCTCGTCGAAAATTTTTTCTTTAGCAGGCAAAACCTGGTCGAAGAAAAGGTCCCCTGTAGCCGAGCCCTTGTCGAAGAAAAGGTCCCCGGCAGCTGAAGCCCTTGTCGAAGAAAAGGTCCCCAGCAGCCGAGCCCTCGTCGAAAATTTTTTCTTTAGCAGGCAAAACCTCGTCGAAGAAAAGGTCCCCGGCAGCCGAGCCCTCGTCGAAGAAAAGGTCCCCGGCAGCCGAGGCCTCATCGAAAATTTTTTCTTTAGCAGGCAAAAGCTCGTCGAAGAAAAGGTCCCTGGCAGCCGAGCCCTCGTCGAAGAAAATGTTCTTGGCAGCCGAGCCCTCGTCGTAGAAAAGGTCCCCGGCAGCCGAGCCCTCGTCGAAAATTTTTACTTTAGCAGGCAAAAACTCGTCGAAGAAAAGGTCCCCGGCAGTGGAGCCGTCGTCGAAGAAAGGTCCCCGGCAGCCGAGCCCTCGTCGAATATTTTTACTTTAGCAGGCAAAACCTCGTCGAAGAAAAGGTCCCCGGCAGTGGAGCCCTCGTCGAAGAAAAGGTCCCCGGAAGCCGAGCCCTCGTCTAAAATTTTTACTTTAGCAGGCAAAACCTCGTCGAAGAAAAGGTCCCCGGCAGTGGAGCCCTCGTCGAAGAAAAGGTCCCCGGCAGCCGAGCCCTCGTTGAAAATTTTTTCTGTAGCAGGCGAAACCTCGTCGAAGAAACGGTCCCTGGCAGCCGAGCCCTCGTCGAAAATTTTTTCTTTAGCAGGCAAAACCTCGTCGAAGAAAAGGTCCCCGGCAGCCGAGCGCTCGTCGAAGAAAAGGTCCCCTGCAGCCGAGCCCTCGTCGAAAATTTTTTCTTTAGCAGGTAAAAACTCGTCGAATAAAAGGTCCCTGGCAGCCGAGCCCTCGTCGAAGAAAAGGTCCCCGGCAGCCGAGCCCTCGTCGAAGAAAAGGTCCCCGGCAGCCGAGCCCTCGTCGAAGAAAAGGTCCCCGGCAGCCGAGCCCTCGTCGAGAAATGGTCCCCGGCAGCCGAGCCCTCGTCGAAAATTTTTACTTTAGCAGGCAAATCCTCGTCGAAGAAAAGGTCCCTGGCAGCCGAGCCCTCGTCGAAGAAAAGGTGCCTGGCAGCCGAGCCCTTGTCGAAAATATTTTCTTTAGCAGGGAAAACCTCGTCGAAGAAAAGGTCCTCGGCAGCCGAGCCCTCGTCGAAAAAAAGGTCCCCGGCAGCCGAGCCCTCGTCGAAAATTTTTTCTTTAGCAGGCAAAACCTCGTCGAAGAAAAGGTCCCCGGCAGCCGAGCCCTCGTCGAAAATTTTTTCTTTAGCAGGCAAAACCTCGTCGAAGAAAAGGTTCCCGGCAGCCGAGCCCTCGTTGAAGAAAAGGTCCCCGGCAGCCGAGCCCTCATCGAAAATTTTGTCTTTAGCAGGCAAAACGTCGTCGAAGAAAAGTTCCCCTGCAGCCGAGCCCTCGTCGAAAATTTTTTCTTTAGCAGGCAAAACGTCGTCGAAGAAAAGGTCCCCGGCAGCCGAGCCCTCGTCGAAAATTTTTTCTTTAGCAGGCAAAACCTCGTCGAAGAAAAGGTCCCCGGCAGCCGAGCCCTCATTGAAGAAAAGGTCCCCGGCAGCCGAGCCCTCTTCGAAAATTTTTTCTTTAGCAGGCAAAACCTCGTCGAAGAAAAGGTGCCCGGCAGCCGAGCCCTAGTCGAAGAAAAGGTCCCCGGCATCCGAGCCCTCGTCGAAGAAAAGGTACACGGCAGCAGAGCCCTCGTCAAAAATTTTTTCTTTAGCAGGCAAAACCTCGTCGAAGAAAAGGTCCCCGGCAGCCGAGCCCTCGTCGAAGAAAAGGTCCCCGTCAGCCGAGACCTCGTCGAAAATTTTTTCTTTAGCAGTCAAAAACTCGTCGAAGAAAAGGTCCCTTGCAGCCGAGCCCTCGTCGAAGAAAAGATCCCCGGCAGCCGAGCCCTCGTCGAAGAAAAGGTCCCCGGCAGCCGAGCCCTCGTCGAAGAAAAGGTTCCCGGCAGCCAAGCCCTCGTCGAAAATTTTTTATTTAGCAGGCAAAACCTCGTCGAAGAAAAGGTCCCTGGCAGCCAAGCCATCGTCGAAGAAAAGGTCCCCGGCAGCCGAGCCCTCGTCGAAAATTTTTTCTTTAGCAGGCAAAAGCTCGTCGAAGAAAAGGTCCCCGGCAGCCGAGCCGTCGTCGAAGAAAAGGTGCCTGGCAGCCGAGCCCTTGTCGAAAATTTTTTCTTTAGCAGGGAAAACCTCGTCGAAGAAAAGGTCCTCGGCAGCCGAGACCTCGTCGAAGAAAAGGTCCCCGGCAGCCGAGCCCTCGTCGAAGAAAATGTCCCCGGCAGCCGAGCCCTCGTCAAAAATATTTTCTTTAGCAGGCAAAACCTCGTCGAAGAAAAGGTCCCCAGCAGCCGAGCCCTCGTCGAAGAAAAGGTCCCCGGCAGCCGAGCCCTCGTCGAAGAAAAGGTCCCCGGCAGGCGAGCCCTCATCGAAAATTTTTTCTTTAGCAGGCAAAACCTCGTCGAAGAAAAGGTTCCCGGCAGCCGAGCCCTCGTTGAAGAAAAGGTCCCCGGCAGCCGAGCCCTCGTCGAAAATTTTTTCTTTAGCAGGCAAAACCTCGTCGAAGAAAAGGTCCCCGGCAGCCGAGCCCTCGTCGAAGAAAAGGTCCCCGGCAGCCGAGCCCTCATCGAAAATTTTTTCTTTAGCAGGCAAAACCTCGTCAAAGAAAAGGTCCCCGGCAGCCGAGCCCTCGTTGAAGAAAAGGTCCCCGGCAGCCGAGCCCTCGTCGAAAATTTTTTCTTTAGCAGGCAAAACCTCGTCGAAGAAAAGGTCCCTGGCAGCCGAGCCCTCGTCGAAAATTTTTTCTTTAGTAGGCAAAAGCTGGTCGAAGAAAAGGTCCCCGGCAGCCGAGCCCTCGTCGAAGAAAAGGTCCCCGGCAGCCGAGGCCTCATCGAAAATTTTTTCTTTAGCAGGCAAAAGCTCGTCGAAGAAAAGGTCCCTGGCAGCCGAGCCCTCGTCGAAGAAAATGTTCTTGGCAGCCGAGCCCTCGTCGTAGAAAAGGTCCCCGGCAGCCGAGCCCTCGTCGAAAATTTTTACTTTAGCAGGCAAAAACTCGTCGAAGAAAAGGTCCCCGGCAGTGGAGCCCTCGTCAAAGAAATGGTCCCCGGCAGCCGAGCACTCTTCGAAAATTTTGTCTTTAGCAGGCAAAACCTCGTCGAAGAAAAGGTCCCCGGCAGCCAAGCCCTCGTCGAAAATTTTTTATTTAGCAGGCAAAACCTCGTCGAAGAAAAGGTCCCCGGCAGCCGAGGCCTCGTCGAAGAAAAGGTCCCCGGCAGCCGAGCCCTCGTCGAAGAAAAGGTCCCCGGCAGCCGAGCCCTCGTCGAGAAATGGTCCCCGGCAGCCAAGCCCTCGTCGAAAATTTTTTCTTTAGCAGGCAAAACCTCTTCGAAGAAAAGGCCCCAGCAGCCGAGCCCTCGTCGAAGAAAAGGTCCCCGGCAGCCGAGCCCTCGTCGACAATTTTTTCTTTAGCAGGCAAAATCTCTTAGAAGAAAAGGTCCCCGGCAGCCGAGCCCTCGTCGAAAAAAAGGTCCCCGGCAGCCGAGCCCTCGTCGAAAATTTTTTCTTTAGCAGGCAAAACCTCGTCGAAGAAAAGGTCCCCGGCAGCCGAGCCCTCGTCGAAAATTTTTTCTTTAGCAGGCAAAACCTCGTCGAAGAAAAGGTTCCCGGCAGCCGAGCCCTCGTCGAAAAAAAGGTCCCCGGCAGCCGAGCCCTCGTCGAAAATTTTTTCTTTAGCAGGCAAAACCTCGTCGAAGAAAAGGTCCCCGGCAGCCGAGCCCTCGTCGAAAATTTTTTCTTTAGCAGGCAAAACCTCGTCGAAGAAAAGGTCCCCGGCAGCCGAGCCCTCGTCGAAGAAAAGGTCCCCGGCAGCCGAGCCCTCGTCGAAGAAAAGGTCCCCGGCAGCCGAGCCCTCGTCGAGAAATGGTCCCCGGCAGCCGAGCCCTCGTCGAAAATTTTTACTTTAGCAGGCAAATCCTCGTCGAAGAAAAGGTCCCTGGCAGCCGAGCCCTCGTCGAAGAAAAGGTGCCTGGCAGCCGAGCCCTTGTCGAAAATATTTTCTTTAGCAGGGAAAACCTCGTCGAAGAAAAGGTCCTCGGCAGCCGAGCCCTCGTCAAAGAAAAGGTCCCCGGCAGCCGAGCCCTCGTCGAAGAAAAGGTCCCCGGCAGCCGAGCCGTCGTCGAAAATTTTTTCTTTAGCAGGCAAAACCTCTTCGAAGAAAAGGCCCCAGCAGCCGAGCCCTCGTCGAAGAAAAGGTCCCCGGCAGCCGAGCCCTCGTCGACAATTTTTTCTTTAGCAGGCAAAATCTCTTAGAAGAAAAGGTCCCCGGCAGCCGAGCCCTCGTCGAAAAAAAGGTCCCCGGCAGCCGAGCCCTCGTCGAAAATTTTTTCTTTAGCAGGCAAAACCTCGTCGAAGAAAAGGTCCCCGGCAGCCGAGCCCTCGTCGAAAATTTTTTCTTTAGCAGGCAAAACCTCGTCGAAGAAAAGGTTCCCGGCAGCCGAGCCCTCGTTGAAGAAAAGGTCCCCGGCAGCCGAGCCCTCATCGAAAATTTTGTCTTTAGCAGGCAAAACGTCGTCGAAGAAAAGTTCCCCTGCAGCCGAGCCCTCGTCGAAAATTTTTTCTTTAGCAGGCAAAACGTCGTCGAAGAAAAGGTCCCCGGCAGCCGAGCCCTCATTGAAGAAAAGGTCCCCGGCAGCCGAGCCCTCTTCGAAAATTTTTTCTTTAGCAGGCAAAACCTCGTCGAAGAAAAGGTGCCCGGCAGCCGAGCCCTAGTCGAAGAAAAGGTCCCCGGCATCCGAGCCCTCGTCGAAGAAAAGGTACACGGCAGCAGAGCCCTCGTCAAAAATTTTTTCTTTAGCAGGCAAAACCTCGTCGAAGAAAAGGTCCCCGGCAGCCGAGCCCTCGTCGAAGAAAAGGTCCCCGTCAGCCGAGACCTCGTCGAAAATTTTTTCTTTAGCAGTCAAAAACTCGTCGAAGAAAAGGTCCCTTGCAGCCGAGCCCTCGTCGAAGAAAAGATCCCCGGCAGCCGAGCCCTCGTCGAAGAAAAGGTCCCCGGCAGCCGAGCCCTCGTCGAAGAAAAGGTTCCCGGCAGCCAAGCCCTCGTCGAAAATTTTTTATTTAGCAGGCAAAACCTCGTCGAAGAAAAGGTCCCTGGCAGCCAAGCCATCGTCGAAGAAAAGGTCCCCGGCAGCCGAGCCCTCGTCGAAAATTTTTTCTTTAGCAGGCAAAAGCTCGTCGAAGAAAAGGTCCCCGGCAGCCGAGCCGTCGTCGAAGAAAAGGTGCCTGGCAGCCGAGCCCTTGTCGAAAATTTTTTCTTTAGCAGGGAAAACCTCGTCGAAGAAAAGGTCCTCGGCAGCCGAGACCTCGTCGAAGAAAAGGTCCCCGGCAGCCGAGCCCTCGTCGAAGAAAATGTCCCCGGCAGCCGAGCCCTCGTCAAAAATATTTTCTTTAGCAGGCAAAACCTCGTCGAAGAAAAGGTCCCCAGCAGCCGAGCCCTCGTCGAAGAAAAGGTCCCCGGCAGCCGAGCCCTCGTCGAAGAAAAGGTCCCCGGCAGGCGAGCCCTCATCGAAAATTTTTTCTTTAGCAGGCAAAACCTCGTCGAAGAAAAGGTTCCCGGCAGCCGAGCCCTCGTTGAAGAAAAGGTCCCCGGCAGCCGAGCCCTCGTCGAAAATTTTTTCTTTAGCAGGCAAAACCTCGTCGAAGAAAAGGTCCCCGGCAGCCGAGCCCTCGTCGAAGAAAAGGTCCCCGGCAGCCGAGCCCTCATCGAAAATTTTTTCTTTAGCAGGCAAAACCTCGTCAAAGAAAAGGTCCCCGGCAGCCGAGCCCTCGTTGAAGAAAAGGTCCCCGGCAGCCGAGCCCTCGTCGAAAATTTTTTCTTTAGCAGGCAAAACCTCGTCGAAGAAAAGGTCCCTGGCAGCCGAGCCCTCGTCGAAAATTTTTTTTTAGTAGGCAAAAGCTGGTCGAAGAAAAGGTCCCCGGCAGCCGAGCCCTCGTCGAAGAAAAGGTCCCCGGCAGCCGAGGCCTCATCGAAAATTTTTTCTTTAGCAGGCAAAAGCTCGTCGAAGAAAAGGTCCCTGGCAGCCGAGCCCTCGTCGAAGAAAATGTTCTTGGCAGCCGAGCCCTCGTCGTAGAAAAGGTCCCCGGCAGCCGAGCCCTCGTCGAAAATTTTTACTTTAGCAGGCAAAAACTCGTCGAAGAAAAGGTCCCCGGCAGTGGAGCCCTCGTCAAAGAAATGGTCCCCGGCAGCCGAGCACTCTTCGAAAATTTTGTCTTTAGCAGGCAAAACCTCGTCGAAGAAAAGGTCCCCGGCAGCCAAGCCCTCGTCGAAAATTTTTTATTTAGCAGGCAAAACCTCGTCAAAGAAAAGGTCCCCGGCAGCCGAGCCCTCGTCGAAGAAATGGTCCCCGGCAGCCGAGCCCTCGTCGAAAATTTTTTCTTTAGCAGGCAAAACCTCGTCGAAGAAAAGGTTACCGGCAGCCGAGCCCTCGTTGAAGAAAAGGTCCCCGGCAGCCTAGCCCTCGTCGAAAATTTTTTCTTTAGCAGGCAAAACCTCGTTGAAGAAAAGGTCCCCGGCAGCTGAGCCCTGGTCAAAGAAAAGGTCCCCGGCAGCCGAGCCCTCGTCGAAAATTTTTCCTTTAGCAGGCAAAACCTCGTCGAAGAAAAGGTCCCCGGCAGCTGAGCCCTCGTCAAAGAAAAGGTCCCCGGCAGCCGAGCCCTCGTCGAAAATTTTTTCTTTAACAGGCAAAATCTCTTAGAAGAAAAGGTCCCCGGCAGCCGAGCCCTCGTCGAAGAAAAGGTCCCTGGCAGCCGAGCCCTCGTCGAAGAAAAGGTCCCCAGCAGCCGAGCCCTCGTCGAAGAAATGGTCCCCGGCAGCCGAGCCCTCGTCGAAAATTTTTACTTTAGCAGGCAAATCCTCGTCGAAGAAAAGGTCCCCAGCAGCCGAGCCCTCGTCGAAGAAAAGGTGCCTGGCAGCCGAGCCCTTGTCGAAAATATTTTCTTTAGCAGGGAAAACCTCGTCGAAGAAAAGGTCCTCGGCAGCCGAGCCCTCGTCGAAGAGAAGGTCCCCGGCAGCAGGGCCGTCGTCCAAGAAAAGTTCCCCGGCAGCCGAGCCCTCGTCAAAGAAAAGGTCCCCGGCAGCCGAGCTCTCGTCGAAGAAAAGGTCCCCGGCAGCCGAGCCCTCGTCGAAAATTTTTTCTTTAGCAGGCAAAACCTCGTCAAAGAAAAGGTCCCTGGCAGCCGAGCCCTCGTCGAAAATTTTTTCTTTAGTTGGCAAAAGCTCGTCGAAGAAAAGGTCCCCGGCAGCCGAGCCCTCATTGAAGAAAAGGTCCCCGGCAGCCGAGCCCTCTTCGAAAATTTTTTCTTTAGCAGGCAAAACCTCGTCGAAGAAAAGGTCCCCGGCAGCCGAGCCCTAGTCGAAGAAAAGGTCCCCGGCATCCGAGCCCTCGTCGAAGAAAAGGTCCCCGGCAGCAGAGCCCTCGTCAAAAATTTTTTCTTTAGCAGGCAAAACCTCGTCGAAGAAAAGATCCCCGGCAGCCGAGCCCTCGTCGAAAATTTTTTCTTTAGCAGGCAAAACCTCGTCGAAGAAAAGGTCCCCGGCAGCCGAGCCCTCGTCGAAGAAAAGGTCCCCGTCAGCCGAGACCTCGTCGAAAATTTTTTCTTTAGCAGTCAAAAACTCGTCGAAGAAAAGGTCCCTGGCAGCCGAGACCTCGTCGAAGAAAAGATCCCCGGCAGCCGAGCCCTCGTCGAAGAAAAGGTCCCCGGCAGCCGAGCCCTCGTCGAAGAAAAGGTCCCCGGCAGCCAAGCCCTCGACGAAAATTTTTTATTTAGCAGGCAAAACCTCGTCGAAGAAAAGGTTCCTGGCAGCCAAGCCATCGTCGAAGAAAAGGTCCCCGGCAGCCGAGCCCTCGTCGAAAATTTTTTCTTTAGCAGGCAAAACCTGGTCGAAGAAAAGGTCCCCGGCAGCCGAGCCCTCGTCGAAGAAAAGGTCCCCGGCAGCCGAGCGCTCGTCGAAGAAAAGGTCCCCTGCAGCCGAGCCCTCGTCGAAAATTTTTTCTTTAGCAGGCAAAAACTCGTCGAAGAAAAGGTCCCTGGCAGCCGAGCCCTCGTCGAAGAAAAGGTCCCCGGCAGCCGAGCCCTCGTCGAAGAAAAGTTCCCCGGCAGCCGAGCCCTCGTTGAAAATTTTTTTTTAGCAGACAAAACCTCATCGAAGAAAAGGTCCCTGGCATCCGAGCCCTCGTCGAAAATTTTTTCTTTAGTAGGCAAAAGCTCGTCGAAGAAAAGGTCCCCGGCAGCCGAGCCGTCGTCGAAGAAAAGGTGCCTGGCAGCCGAGCCCTCGTCGAAAATTTTTTCTTTAGCAGGGAAAACCTCGTCGAAGAAAAGGTCCTCGGCAGCCGAGCCCTCGTCGAAGAAAAGGTCCCGTGTAGCCGAGCCCTCGTCGAAGAAAATGTCCCCGGCAGCCGAGCCCTCGTCAAAAATATTTTCTTTAGCAGGCAAAACCTCGTCGAAGAAAAGGTCCCCAGCAGCCGAGCCCTCGTCGAAGAAAAGGTCCCCGGCAGCCGAGCCCTCGTCGAAGAAAAGGTCCCCGGCAGGCGAGCCCTCATCGAAAATTTTTTTTTAGCAGACAAAACCTCATCGAAGAAAAGGTCCCCGGAAGCCGAGCCCTCGTCGAAAATTTTGTCTTTAGCAGGCAAAACGTCGTCGAAGAAAAGTTCCCCTGCAGCCGAGCCCTCGTCGAAAATTTTTTCTTTAGCAGGCAAAAGCTCGTCGAAGAAAAGTTCCCCGCCAGCCGAGCCCTCATTGAAGAAAAGGTCCCCGGCAGCCGAGCCCTCTTCGAAAATTTTTTCTTTAGCAGGCAAAACCTCGTCGAAGAAAAGGTCCCCGGAAGCCGAGCACTCGTCGAAGAAAAGCTCCCCGGCAGCCGAGCCCTCGTTGAAAATTTTTTTTTAGCAGACAAAACCTCATCGAAGAAAAGGTCCCTGGCATCCGAGCCCTCGTCGAAAATTTTTTCTTTAGTAGGCAAAAGCTCGTCGAAGAAAAGGTCCCCGGCAGCCGAGCCGTCGTCGAAGAAAAGGTGCCTGGCAGCCGAGCCCTTGTCGAAAATTTTTTCTTTAGCAGGGAAAACCTCGTCGAAGAAAAGGTCCTCGGCAGCCGAGCCCTCGTCGAAGAAAAGGTCCCCGGCAGCCGAGCCCTCGTCGAAGAAATGGTCCCTGGCAGCTGAGCCCTCGTCGAAAATTTTTTCTTTAGCAGGCAAAACCTCGTCGAAGAAAAGGTCCCCGGCAGCCGAGCCCTCTTCGAAGAAAAGGTCTCCGGCAGCCGAGCCCTCGTTGAAGAAAATGTCCCCGGCAGCCGAGCCCTCGTCGACAATTTTTTCTTTAGCAGGCAAAACCTCGTCAAAGGAAAGGACCCCAGCAACCGAGCCCTCGTCGAAGAAAAGGTCCCCGGCAGCCGAGCCCTCGTTGAAAATATTTTCTATAGCAGGCAAAACCTCGTCACAGAAAAGGTCCCCGGCAGCCGAGCTCTCGTCGAAGAAAATGTCCCCGGCAGCCGAGCCCAAGTCAAAAGTATTTTCTTTAGCAGGCAAAACCTCGTCGAAGAAAAGGTCCCCAGCAGCCGAGCCCTCGTCGAAGAAAAGGTCCCCGGCAGCCGAGCCCTCGTCGAAGAAAAGGTCCCCGGCAGCCGAGCCCTCATCGAAAATTTTTTCTTTAGCTGGCAAAACCTCGTCGAAGAAAAGGTTCCTGGCAGCCGAGCCCTCGTTGAAGAAAAGGTCCCCGGCAGCCGAGCCCTCGTCGAAAATTTTGTCTTTAGCAGGCAAAACCTCGTCGAAGAAAAGGTCCCCGGCAGCCGAGCCCTCATCGAAGAAAAGGTCCCCGGCAGCCGAGCCCTCGTCGAAGAAAAGGTCCCCGGCAGCCGAGCCCTCGTCGAAAATTTTTTCTTTAGCAGGCAAAACCTCGTCGAAGAAAAGGTCCCTGGCAGCCGAGCCCTCGTCGAAAATTTTTTCTTTAGCAGGCAAAACCTCGTCGAAGAAAAGGTTCCCGGCAGCCGAGCCCTCATTGAAGAAAAGGTCCCCGGCAGCCGAGCCCTCTTCGAAAATTTTTTCTTTAGCAGGCAAAACCTCGTCGAAGAAAAGGTGCCCGGCAGCCGAGCCCTAGTCGAAGAAAAGGTCCCCGGCATCCGAGCCCTCGTCGAAGAAAAGGTACACGGCAGCAGAGCCCTCGTCAAAAATTTTTTCTTTAGCAGGCAAAACCTCGTCGAAGAAAAGGTCCCCGGCAGCCGAGCCCTCGTCGAAGAAAAGGTCCCCGTCAGCCGAGACCTCGTCGAAAATTTTTTCTTTAGCAGTCAAAAACTCGTCGAAGAAAAGGTCCCTTGCAGCCGAGCCCTCGTCGAAGAAAAGATCCCCGGCAGCCGAGCCCTCGTCGAAGAAAAGGTCCCCGGCAGCCGAGCCCTCGTCGAAGAAAAGGTTCCCGGCAGCCAAGCCCTCGTCGAAAATTTTTTATTTAGCAGGCAAAACCTCGTCGAAGAAAAGGTCCCTGGCAGCCAAGCCATCGTCGAAGAAAAGGTCCCCGGCAGCCGAGCCCTCGTCGAAAATTTTTTCTTTAGCAGGCAAAAGCTCGTCGAAGAAAAGGTCCCCGGCAGCCGAGCCGTCGTCGAAGAAAAGGTGCCTGGCAGCCGAGCCCTTGTCGAAAATTTTTTCTTTAGCAGGGAAAACCTCGTCGAAGAAAAGGTCCTCGGCAGCCGAGACCTCGTCGAAGAAAAGGTCCCCGGCAGCCGAGCCCTCGTCGAAGAAAATGTCCCCGGCAGCCGAGCCCTCGTCAAAAATATTTTCTTTAGCAGGCAAAACCTCGTCGAAGAAAAGGTCCCCAGCAGCCGAGCCCTCGTCGAAGAAAAGGTCCCCGGCAGCCGAGCCCTCGTCGAAGAAAAGGTCCCCGGCAGGCGAGCCCTCATCGAAAATTTTTTCTTTAGCAGGCAAAACCTCGTCGAAGAAAAGGTTCCCGGCAGCCGAGCCCTCGTTGAAGAAAAGGTCCCCGGCAGCCGAGCCCTCGTCGAAAATTTTTTCTTTAGCAGGCAAAACCTCGTCGAAGAAAAGGTCCCCGGCAGCCGAGCCCTCGTCGAAGAAAAGGTCCCCGGCAGCCGAGCCCTCATCGAAAATTTTTTCTTTAGCAGGCAAAACCTCGTCAAAGAAAAGGTCCCCGGCAGCCGAGCCCTCGTTGAAGAAAAGGTCCCCGGCAGCCGAGCCCTCGTCGAAAATTTTTTCTTTAGCAGGCAAAACCTCGTCGAAGAAAAGGTCCCTGGCAGCCGAGCCCTCGTCGAAAATTTTTTTTTAGTAGGCAAAAGCTGGTCGAAGAAAAGGTCCCCGGCAGCCGAGCCCTCGTCGAAGAAAAGGTCCCCGGCAGCCGAGGCCTCATCGAAAATTTTTTCTTTAGCAGGCAAAAGCTCGTCGAAGAAAAGGTCCCTGGCAGCCGAGCCCTCGTCGAAGAAAATGTTCTTGGCAGCCGAGCCCTCGTCGTAGAAAAGGTCCCCGGCAGCCGAGCCCTCGTCGAAAATTTTTACTTTAGCAGGCAAAAACTCGTCGAAGAAAAGGTCCCCGGCAGTGGAGCCCTCGTCAAAGAAATGGTCCCCGGCAGCCGAGCACTCTTCGAAAATTTTGTCTTTAGCAGGCAAAACCTCGTCGAAGAAAAGGTCCCCGGCAGCCAAGCCCTCGTCGAAAATTTTTTATTTAGCAGGCAAAACCTCGTCAAAGAAAAGGTCCCCGGCAGCCGAGCCCTCGTCGAAGAAATGGTCCCCGGCAGCCGAGCCCTCGTCGAAAATTTTTTCTTTAGCAGGCAAAACCTCGTCGAAGAAAAGGTTACCGGCAGCCGAGCCCTCGTTGAAGAAAAGGTCCCCGGCAGCCTAGCCCTCGTCGAAAATTTTTTCTTTAGCAGGCAAAACCTCGTTGAAGAAAAGGTCCCCGGCAGCTGAGCCCTGGTCAAAGAAAAGGTCCCCGGCAGCCGAGCCCTCGTCGAAAATTTTTCCTTTAGCAGGCAAAACCTCGTCGAAGAAAAGGTCCCCGGCAGCTGAGCCCTCGTCAAAGAAAAGGTCCCCGGCAGCCGAGCCCTCGTCGAAAATTTTTTCTTTAACAGGCAAAATCTCTTAGAAGAAAAGGTCCCCGGCAGCCGAGCCCTCGTCGAAGAAAAGGTCCCTGGCAGCCGAGCCCTCGTCGAAGAAAAGGTCCCCAGCAGCCGAGCCCTCGTCGAAGAAATGGTCCCCGGCAGCCGAGCCCTCGTCGAAAATTTTTACTTTAGCAGGCAAATCCTCGTCGAAGAAAAGGTCCCCAGCAGCCGAGCCCTCGTCGAAGAAAAGGTGCCTGGCAGCCGAGCCCTTGTCGAAAATATTTTCTTTAGCAGGGAAAACCTCGTCGAAGAAAAGGTCCTCGGCAGCCGAGCCCTCGTCGAAGAGAAGGTCCCCGGCAGCAGGGCCGTCGTCCAAGAAAAGTTCCCCGGCAGCCGAGCCCTCGTCAAAGAAAAGGTCCCCGGCAGCCGAGCTCTCGTCGAAGAAAAGGTCCCCGGCAGCCGAGCCCTCGTCGAAAATTTTTTCTTTAGCAGGCAAAACCTCGTCAAAGAAAAGGTCCCTGGCAGCCGAGCCCTCGTCGAAAATTTTTTCTTTAGTTGGCAAAAGCTCGTCGAAGAAAAGGTCCCCGGCAGCCGAGCCCTCATTGAAGAAAAGGTCCCCGGCAGCCGAGCCCTCTTCGAAAATTTTTTCTTTAGCAGGCAAAACCTCGTCGAAGAAAAGGTCCCCGGCAGCCGAGCCCTAGTCGAAGAAAAGGTCCCCGGCATCCGAGCCCTCGTCGAAGAAAAGGTCCCCGGCAGCAGAGCCCTCGTCAAAAATTTTTTCTTTAGCAGGCAAAACCTCGTCGAAGAAAAGATCCCCGGCAGCCGAGCCCTCGTCGAAAATTTTTTCTTTAGCAGGCAAAACCTCGTCGAAGAAAAGGTCCCCGGCAGCCGAGCCCTCGTCGAAGAAAAGGTCCCCGTCAGCCGAGACCTCGTCGAAAATTTTTTCTTTAGCAGTCAAAAACTCGTCGAAGAAAAGGTCCCTGGCAGCCGAGACCTCGTCGAAGAAAAGATCCCCGGCAGCCGAGCCCTCGTCGAAGAAAAGGTCCCCGGCAGCCGAGCCCTCGTCGAAGAAAAGGTCCCCGGCAGCCAAGCCCTCGACGAAAATTTTTTATTTAGCAGGCAAAACCTCGTCGAAGAAAAGGTTCCTGGCAGCCAAGCCATCGTCGAAGAAAAGGTCCCCGGCAGCCGAGCCCTCGTCGAAAATTTTTTCTTTAGCAGGCAAAACCTGGTCGAAGAAAAGGTCCCCGGCAGCCGAGCCCTCGTCGAAGAAAAGGTCCCCGGCAGCCGAGCGCTCGTCGAAGAAAAGGTCCCCTGCAGCCGAGCCCTCGTCGAAAATTTTTTCTTTAGCAGGCAAAAACTCGTCGAAGAAAAGGTCCCTGGCAGCCGAGCCCTCGTCGAAGAAAAGGTCCCCGGCAGCCGAGCCCTCGTCGAAGAAAAGTTCCCCGGCAGCCGAGCCCTCGTTGAAAATTTTTTTTTAGCAGACAAAACCTCATCGAAGAAAAGGTCCCTGGCATCCGAGCCCTCGTCGAAAATTTTTTCTTTAGTAGGCAAAAGCTCGTCGAAGAAAAGGTCCCCGGCAGCCGAGCCGTCGTCGAAGAAAAGGTGCCTGGCAGCCGAGCCCTCGTCGAAAATTTTTTCTTTAGCAGGGAAAACCTCGTCGAAGAAAAGGTCCTCGGCAGCCGAGCCCTCGTCGAAGAAAAGGTCCCGTGTAGCCGAGCCCTCGTCGAAGAAAATGTCCCCGGCAGCCGAGCCCTCGTCAAAAATATTTTCTTTAGCAGGCAAAACCTCGTCGAAGAAAAGGTCCCCAGCAGCCGAGCCCTCGTCGAAGAAAAGGTCCCCGGCAGCCGAGCCCTCGTCGAAGAAAAGGTCCCCGGCAGGCGAGCCCTCATCGAAAATTTTTTTTTAGCAGACAAAACCTCATCGAAGAAAAGGTCCCCGGAAGCCGAGCCCTCGTCGAAAATTTTGTCTTTAGCAGGCAAAACGTCGTCGAAGAAAAGTTCCCCTGCAGCCGAGCCCTCGTCGAAAATTTTTTCTTTAGCAGGCAAAAGCTCGTCGAAGAAAAGTTCCCCGCCAGCCGAGCCCTCATTGAAGAAAAGGTCCCCGGCAGCCGAGCCCTCTTCGAAAATTTTTTCTTTAGCAGGCAAAACCTCGTCGAAGAAAAGGTCCCCGGAAGCCGAGCACTCGTCGAAGAAAAGCTCCCCGGCAGCCGAGCCCTCGTTGAAAATTTTTTTTTAGCAGACAAAACCTCATCGAAGAAAAGGTCCCTGGCATCCGAGCCCTCGTCGAAAATTTTTTCTTTAGTAGGCAAAAGCTCGTCGAAGAAAAGGTCCCCGGCAGCCGAGCCGTCGTCGAAGAAAAGGTGCCTGGCAGCCGAGCCCTTGTCGAAAATTTTTTCTTTAGCAGGGAAAACCTCGTCGAAGAAAAGGTCCTCGGCAGCCGAGCCCTCGTCGAAGAAAAGGTCCCCGGCAGCCGAGCCCTCGTCGAAGAAATGGTCCCTGGCAGCTGAGCCCTCGTCGAAAATTTTTTCTTTAGCAGGCAAAACCTCGTCGAAGAAAAGGTCCCCGGCAGCCGAGCCCTCTTCGAAGAAAAGGTCTCCGGCAGCCGAGCCCTCGTTGAAGAAAATGTCCCCGGCAGCCGAGCCCTCGTCGACAATTTTTTCTTTAGCAGGCAAAACCTCGTCAAAGGAAAGGACCCCAGCAACCGAGCCCTCGTCGAAGAAAAGGTCCCCGGCAGCCGAGCCCTCGTTGAAAATATTTTCTATAGCAGGCAAAACCTCGTCACAGAAAAGGTCCCCGGCAGCCGAGCTCTCGTCGAAGAAAATGTCCCCGGCAGCCGAGCCCAAGTCAAAAGTATTTTCTTTAGCAGGCAAAACCTCGTCGAAGAAAAGGTCCCCAGCAGCCGAGCCCTCGTCGAAGAAAAGGTCCCCGGCAGCCGAGCCCTCGTCGAAGAAAAGGTCCCCGGCAGCCGAGCCCTCATCGAAAATTTTTTCTTTAGCTGGCAAAACCTCGTCGAAGAAAAGGTTCCTGGCAGCCGAGCCCTCGTTGAAGAAAAGGTCCCCGGCAGCCGAGCCCTCGTCGAAAATTTTGTCTTTAGCAGGCAAAACCTCGTCGAAGAAAAGGTCCCCGGCAGCCGAGCCCTCATCGAAGAAAAGGTCCCCGGCAGCCGAGCCCTCGTCGAAAATTTTTTCTTTAGCAGGCAAAACCTCGTCGAAGAAAAGGTCCCTGGCAGCCGAGCCCTCGTCGAAAATTTTTTCTTTAGCAGGCAAAACCTCGTCGAAGAAAAGGTTCCCGGCAGCCGAGCCCTCGTTGAAGAAAAGGTCCCCGGCAGCCGAGCCCTCGTCGAAAATTTTTTCTTTAGCAGGCAAAACCTCGTCGAAGAAAAGTTCCCCGGCAGCCGAGCCCTCGTCGAAAATCTTTTCTTTAGCAGGCAAAACCTCGTCGAAGAAAAGGTCCCCGGCAGCCGAGCCCTCGTCGAAGAAAAGGTCCCCGGCAGCCGAGCCCTCTTCGAAAATTTTTTCTTTAGCAGGCAAAACCTCGTCGAAGAAAAGGTCCCTGGCAGCCGAGCCCTCGTCGAAGAAAAGATCCCCGGCAGCCGAGCCCTCGTCAAAGAAAAGGTCCCCGGCAGCCGAGCCCTCGTCGAAGAAAATGTCCCCGGCAGCCAAGCCCTCGTCGAAAATTTTTTATTTAGCAGGCAAAACCTCGTCGAAGAAAAGGTCCCTGGCAGCCAAGCCATCGTCGAAGAAAAGGTACCCGGCAGCCGAGCCCTCGTCGAAAATTTTTTCTTTAGCAGGCAAAACCTCGTCGAAGAAAAGGTCCCCTGTAGCCGAGCCCTCGTCGAAGAAAAGGTCCCCGGCATCTGAGCCCTCGTCGAAGAAAAGGTCCCCGGCAGCCGAGCCCTCTTCGAAAATTTTTTCTTTAGCAGGCAAAAGCTCGTCGAAGAAAAGGTCCCCGGCAGCCGAGCCCTCGTCGAAGAAAAGGTCCCCGGCATCCGAGCCCTCATCAAAAATTTTTTCTTTACCAGGCAAAAGCTCGTCGTAGAAAAGGTCCCCGTCAGCCGAGCCCTCGTCGAAAATTTTTACTTTAGCAGGCAAAAACTCGTCAAAGAAAAGGTCCCCGTCAGCCGAGCCCTCGTCGAAGAAAAGGTCCCCAGCAGCCGAGCCCTCGTCGAAGAAAAGGTCCCCGGCAGCCGAGCCCTCGTCGAAAATTTTTTCTTTAGCAGGCAAAACCTCGTCGAAGAAAAGGTTCCCGGCAGCCGAGCCCTCGTTGAAGAAAAGGTCCCCGGCAGCCGAGCCCTCGTCGAAAATTTTTTCTTTAGCAGGCAAAATCTCTTAGAAGAAAAGGTCCCCGGCAGCCGAGCCCTCGTCGAAGAAAAGGTCCCCGGCAGCCGAGCCCTCGTCGAATATTTTTTCTTTAGCAGGCAAAACCTCGTCAAAGAAGAGGTCCCCGGCAGCCGAGCCCTCGTTGAAGAAAAGGTCCCCGGCAGCCGAGCCCTCGTCGAAAATTTTTTCTTTAGCAGGCAAAACCTCGTCGAAGAAAAGGTCCCTGGCAGCCGAGCCCTCGTCGAAAATTTTTTCTTTAGTAGGCAAAAGCTCGTCGAAGAAAAGGTCCCCGGCAGCCGAGCCCTCGTCCAAGAAAAGGTGCCTGGCAGCCGAGCCCTTGTCGAAAATATTTTCTTTAGCAGGGAAAACCTCGTCGAAGAAAAGGTCCTCGGCAGCCGAGCCCTCGTCGAAGAAAAGGTCCCCGGCAGCCGAGCCGTCGTCCAAGAAAAGTTCCCCGGCAGCCGAGCCCTCGTTGAAGAAAAGGTCCCCGGCAGCCGATCCCTCGTCGAAAATTTTTTCTTTAGCAGGCAAAACCTCGTCAAAGAAAAGGTCCCCGGCAGCCGAGCCCTCGTCGAAGAAATGGTCCCCGGCAGCCGAGCCCTCGTCGAAAATTTTTTCTTTAGAAGGCAAAACCTCGTCGAAGAAAAGGTCCCTGGCAGCCAAGCCCTCGTCGAAAATTTTTTATTTATTTGGCAAAAGTTCGTCGAAGAAAAGGTCCCCGGTAGCCGAGCCCTCGTCGAAGAATAGGTGCCTGGCAGCCGAGCCCTTGTCGAAAATTTTTCCTTTAGGAGGGAAAACCTCGTCGAAGAAAAGGTCCTCGGCAGCCGAGCCCTCGTCGAAAATTTTTACTTTAGCAGGCAATACCTCGTCGAAGAACAGGTCCCCAGCAGCCGAGCCCTTGTCGAAAAAAAGGTCCCCTGAAGCCGAGCCCTCGTCGAAGAAAAGGTCCCCGGCAGCCGAGCCCTCGTCGAAAATTTTTTCTTTAGCAGGCAAAACCTCGTCGAAGAAAAGGTTCCCGGCAGCCGAGCCCTCGTCGAAAATCTTTTCTTTAGCAGGCAAAACCTCGTCGAAGAAAAGGTCCCCGGCAGCCGAGCCGTCGTCGAAGAAATGGTGCCTGGCAGCCGAGCCCTTGTCGAAAATTTTTTCTTTAGCAGGGAAAACCTCGTCGAAGAAAAGGTCCTCGGCAGCCGAGCCCTCCTCGAAGAAAAGGTCCCCGGCAGCCGAGCCCTCGTCGAAGAAAATGTCCCCGGCAGCCGAGCCCTCGTCAAAAATATTTTCTTTAGCAGGCAAAACCTCGTCGAAGAAAAGGTCCCCAGCAGCCGAGCCCTCGTCGAAGAAAAGGTCCCCGGCAGCCGAGCCCCCGTCGAAGAAAAGGTCCCCGGCAGGCGAGCCCTCGTCGAAAATTTTTTTTTAGCAGGCAAAACGTCGTCGAAGAAAAGTTCCCCTGCAGCCAAGCCCTCGTCGAAAATTTTTTCTTTAGCAGGCAAAAGCTCGTCGAAGAAAAGTTCCCCGCCAGCCGAGCCCTCATTGAAGAAAAGGTCCCCGGCAGCCGAGCCCTCTTCGAAAATTTTTTCTTTAGCAGGCAAAACCTCGTCGAAGAAAAGGTCCCCGGAAGCCGAGCACTCGTCGAAGAAAAGGTCCCCGGCAGCCGAGCCCTCGTTGAAAATTTTTTTTTAGCAGACAAAACCTCATCGAAGAAAAGGTCCCTGGCATCCGAGCCCTCGTCGAAAATTTTTTCTTTAGCAGGGAAAACCTCGTCGAAGAAAAGGTCCTCGGCAGCCGAGCCCTCGTCGAAGAAAAGGTCCCCGGCAGCCGAGCCCTCGTCGAAGAAATGGTCCCTGGCAGCTGAGCCCTCGTCGAAAATTTTTTCTTTAGCAGGCAAAACCTCGTCGAAGAAAAGGTCCCCGGCAGCCGAGCCCTCGTCGAAGAAAAGGTCTCCGGCAGCCGAGCCCTCGTTGAAGAAAAGGTCCCTGGCAGCCGAGCCCTCGTCGAAAATTTTTTCTTTAGCAGGCAAAACCTCGTCGAAGAAAAGGTTCCCGGCAGCCGAGCCCTCGTTGAAGAAAAGGTCCCCGGCAGCCGAGCCCTCGTCGAAAATTTTTTCTTTAGCAGGCAAAACCTCGTCGAAGAAAAGTTCCCCGGCAGCCGAGCCCTCGTCGAAAATCTTTTCTTTAGCAGGCAAAACCTCGTCGAAGAAAAGGTCCCCGGCAGCCGAGCCCTCGTCGAAGAAAAGGTCCCCGGCAGCCGAGCCCTCTTCGAAAATTTTTTCTTTAGCAGGCAAAACCTCGTCGAAGAAAAGGTCCCTGGCAGCCGAGCCCTCGTCGAAGAAAAGATCCCCGGCAGCCGAGCCCTCGTCAAAGAAAAGGTCCCCGGCAGCCGAGCCCTCGTCGAAGAAAATGTCCCCGGCAGCCAAGCCCTCGTCGAAAATTTTTTATTTAGCAGGCAAAACCTCGTCGAAGAAAAGGTCCCTGGCAGCCAAGCCATCGTCGAAGAAAAGGTACCCGGCAGCCGAGCCCTCGTCGAAAATTTTTTCTTTAGCAGGCAAAACCTCGTCGAAGAAAAGGTCCCCTGTAGCCGAGCCCTCGTCGAAGAAAAGGTCCCCGGCATCTGAGCCCTCGTCGAAGAAAAGGTCCCCGGCAGCCGAGCCCTCTTCGAAAATTTTTTCTTTAGCAGGCAAAAGCTCGTCGAAGAAAAGGTCCCCGGCAGCCGAGCCCTCGTCGAAGAAAAGGTCCCCGGCATCCGAGCCCTCATCAAAAATTTTTTCTTTACCAGGCAAAAGCTCGTCGTAGAAAAGGTCCCCGTCAGCCGAGCCCTCGTCGAAAATTTTTACTTTAGCAGGCAAAAACTCGTCAAAGAAAAGGTCCCCGTCAGCCGAGCCCTCGTCGAAGAAAAGGTCCCCAGCAGCCGAGCCCTCGTCGAAGAAAAGGTCCCCGGCAGCCGAGCCCTCGTCGAAAATTTTTTCTTTAGCAGGCAAAACCTCGTCGAAGAAAAGGTTCCCGGCAGCCGAGCCCTCGTTGAAGAAAAGGTCCCCGGCAGCCGAGCCCTCGTCGAAAATTTTTTCTTTAGCAGGCAAAATCTCTTAGAAGAAAAGGTCCCCGGCAGCCGAGCCCTCGTCGAAGAAAAGGTCCCCGGCAGCCGAGCCCTCGTCGAATATTTTTTCTTTAGCAGGCAAAACCTCGTCAAAGAAGAGGTCCCCGGCAGCCGAGCCCTCGTTGAAGAAAAGGTCCCCGGCAGCCGAGCCCTCGTCGAAAATTTTTTCTTTAGCAGGCAAAACCTCGTCGAAGAAAAGGTCCCTGGCAGCCGAGCCCTCGTCGAAAATTTTTTCTTTAGTAGGCAAAAGCTCGTCGAAGAAAAGGTCCCCGGCAGCCGAGCCCTCGTCCAAGAAAAGGTGCCTGGCAGCCGAGCCCTTGTCGAAAATATTTTCTTTAGCAGGGAAAACCTCGTCGAAGAAAAGGTCCTCGGCAGCCGAGCCCTCGTCGAAGAAAAGGTCCCCGGCAGCCGAGCCGTCGTCCAAGAAAAGTTCCCCGGCAGCCGAGCCCTCGTTGAAGAAAAGGTCCCCGGCAGCCGATCCCTCGTCGAAAATTTTTTCTTTAGCAGGCAAAACCTCGTCAAAGAAAAGGTCCCCGGCAGCCGAGCCCTCGTCGAAGAAATGGTCCCCGGCAGCCGAGCCCTCGTCGAAAATTTTTTCTTTAGAAGGCAAAACCTCGTCGAAGAAAAGGTCCCTGGCAGCCAAGCCCTCGTCGAAAATTTTTTATTTATTTGGCAAAAGTTCGTCGAAGAAAAGGTCCCCGGTAGCCGAGCCCTCGTCGAAGAATAGGTGCCTGGCAGCCGAGCCCTTGTCGAAAATTTTTCCTTTAGGAGGGAAAACCTCGTCGAAGAAAAGGTCCTCGGCAGCCGAGCCCTCGTCGAAAATTTTTACTTTAGCAGGCAATACCTCGTCGAAGAACAGGTCCCCAGCAGCCGAGCCCTTGTCGAAAAAAAGGTCCCCTGAAGCCGAGCCCTCGTCGAAGAAAAGGTCCCCGGCAGCCGAGCCCTCGTCGAAAATTTTTTCTTTAGCAGGCAAAACCTCGTCGAAGAAAAGGTTCCCGGCAGCCGAGCCCTCGTCGAAAATCTTTTCTTTAGCAGGCAAAACCTCGTCGAAGAAAAGGTCCCCGGCAGCCGAGCCGTCGTCGAAGAAATGGTGCCTGGCAGCCGAGCCCTTGTCGAAAATTTTTTCTTTAGCAGGGAAAACCTCGTCGAAGAAAAGGTCCTCGGCAGCCGAGCCCTCCTCGAAGAAAAGGTCCCCGGCAGCCGAGCCCTCGTCGAAGAAAATGTCCCCGGCAGCCGAGCCCTCGTCAAAAATATTTTCTTTAGCAGGCAAAACCTCGTCGAAGAAAAGGTCCCCAGCAGCCGAGCCCTCGTCGAAGAAAAGGTCCCCGGCAGCCGAGCCCCCGTCGAAGAAAAGGTCCCCGGCAGGCGAGCCCTCGTCGAAAATTTTTTTTTAGCAGGCAAAACGTCGTCGAAGAAAAGTTCCCCTGCAGCCAAGCCCTCGTCGAAAATTTTTTCTTTAGCAGGCAAAAGCTCGTCGAAGAAAAGTTCCCCGCCAGCCGAGCCCTCATTGAAGAAAAGGTCCCCGGCAGCCGAGCCCTCTTCGAAAATTTTTTCTTTAGCAGGCAAAACCTCGTCGAAGAAAAGGTCCCCGGAAGCCGAGCACTCGTCGAAGAAAAGGTCCCCGGCAGCCGAGCCCTCGTTGAAAATTTTTTTTTAGCAGACAAAACCTCATCGAAGAAAAGGTCCCTGGCATCCGAGCCCTCGTCGAAAATTTTTTCTTTAGCAGGGAAAACCTCGTCGAAGAAAAGGTCCTCGGCAGCCGAGCCCTCGTCGAAGAAAAGGTCCCCGGCAGCCGAGCCCTCGTCGAAGAAATGGTCCCTGGCAGCTGAGCCCTCGTCGAAAATTTTTTCTTTAGCAGGCAAAACCTCGTCGAAGAAAAGGTCCCCGGCAGCCGAGCCCTCGTCGAAGAAAAGGTCTCCGGCAGCCGAGCCCTCGTTGAAGAAAAGGTGCCTGGCAGCCGAGCCCTTGTCGAAAATTTTTTCTTTAGCAGGGAAAACCTCGTCGAAGAAAAGGTCCTCGGCAGCCGAGCCCTCGTCGAAGAAAAGGTCCCCGGCAGCCGAGCCCTCGTCGAAGAAATGGTCCCTGGCAGCTGAGCCCTCGTCGAAAATTTTTTCTTTAGCAGGCAAAACCTCGTCGAAGAAAAGGTCCCCGGCAGCCGAGCCCTCGTCGAAGAAAAGGTCTCCGGCAGCCGAGCCCTCGTTGAAGAAAATGTCCCCGGCAGCCGAGCCCTCGTCGACAATTTTTTCTTTAGCAGGCAAAACCTCGTCAAAGGAAAGGTCCCCAGCAACCGAGCCCTCGTCGAAGAAAAGGTCCCCGGCAGCCGAGCCCTCGTTGAAAATATTTTCTATAGCAGGCAAAACCTCGTCACAGAAAAGGTCCCCGGCAGCCGAGCCCTCGTCGAAGAAAATGTCCCCGGCAGCCGAGCCCTCGTCAAAAGTATTTTCTTTAGCAGGCAAAACCTCGTCGAAGAAAAGGTCCCCAGCAGCCGAGCCCTCGTCGAAGAAAAGGTCCCCGGCAGCCGAGCCCTCGTCGAAGAAAAGGTCCCCGGCAGCCGAGCCCTCATCGAAAATTTTTTCTTTAGCAGGCAAAACCTCGTCGAAGAAAAGGTCCCCGGCAGCCAAGCCCTCGTCGAAAATTTTTTATTTAGCAGGCAAAACCTCGTCGAAGAAAAGGTCCCTGGCAGCCGAGCCATCGTCGAAGAAAAGGTCCCCGGCAGCCGAGCCCTCGTCGCAAATTTTTTCTTTAGCAGGCAAAACCTCGTCGAAGAAAAGGTCCCCTGTAGCCGAGCCCTTGTCGAAGAAAAGGTCCCCGGCAGCTGAAGCCCTTGTCGAAGAAAAGGTCCCCGGCAGCCGAGCCCTCGTCGAAAATTTTTTCTTTAGCAGGCAAAACCTCGTCGAAGAAAAGGTTCCCGGCAGCCGAGCCCTCGTCGAAGAAAAGGTCCCCGGCAGCCGAGGCCTCATCGAAAATTTTTTCTTTAGCAGGCAAAAGCTCGTCGAAGAAAAGGTCCCTGGCAGCCGAGCCCTCGTCGAAGAAAATGTTCTTGGCAGCCGAGCCCTCGTCGTAGAAAAGGTCCCCGGCAGCCGAGCCCTCGTCGAAAATTTTTACTTTAGCAGGCAAAAACTCGTCGAAGAAAAGGTCCCCGGCAGTGGAGCCCTCGTCAAAGAAATGGTCCCCGGCAGCCGAGCACTCTTCGAAAATTTTGTCTTTAGCAGGCAAAACCTCGTCGAAGAAAAGGTCCCCGGAAGCCAAGCCCTCGTCGAAAATTTTTTATTTAGCAGGCAAAACCTCGTCGAAGAAAAGGTCCCTGGCAGCCGAGCCCTCGTCGAAGAAAAGGTCCCCGGCAGCCGAGCCCTCGTCGAAGAAAAGGTCCCCGGCAGCTGAAGCCCTTGTCGAAGAAAAGGTCCCCGGCAGCCGAGCCCTCGTCGAAAATTTTTTCTTTAGCAGGCAAAACCTCGTCGAAGAAAAGGTCCCTGGCAGCCGAGCCCTCGTCGAAAATTTTTTCTTTAGTAGGCAAAAGCTCGTCGAAGAAAAGGTCACCGGCAGTCGAGCCCTCGTCCAAGAAAAGGTGCCTGGCAGCCGAGCCCTTGTCGAAAATATTTTCTTTAGCAGGGAAAACCTCGTCGAAGAAAAGGTCCTCGGCAGCCGAGCCCTCGTCGAAGAAAAGGTCCCCGGCAGCCGAGCCGTCGTCCAAGAAAAGTTCCCCGGCAGCCGAGCCCTCGTTGAAGAAAAGGTCCCCGGCAGCCGATCCCTCGTCGAAAATTTTTTCTTTAGCAGGCAAAACCTCGTCAAAGAAAAGGTCCCCGGCAGCCGAGCCCTCGTCGAAGAAATGGTCCCCGGCAGCCGAGCCCTCGTCGAAAATTTTTTCTTTAGAAGGCAAAACCTCGTCGAAGAAAAGGTCCCTGGCAGCCAAGCCCTCGTCGAAAATTTTTTATTTATTTGGCAAAAGTTCGTCGAAGAAAAGGTCCCCGGTAGCCGAGCCCTCGTCGAAGAATAGGTGCCTGGCAGCCGAGCCCTTGTCGAAAATTTTTCCTTTAGGAGGGAAAACCTCGTCGAAGAAAAGGTCCTCGGCAGCCGAGCCCTCGTCGAAAATTTTTACTTTAGCAGGCAATACCTCGTCGAAGAACAGGTCCCCAGCAGCCGAGCCCTTGTCGAAAAAAAGGTCCCCTGAAGCCGAGCCCTCGTCGAAGAAAAGGTCCCCGGCAGCCGAGCCCTCGTCGAAAATTTTTTCTTTAGCAGGCAAAACCTCGTCGAAGAAAAGGTTCCCGGCAGCCGAGCCCTCGTCGAAAATCTTTTCTTTAGCAGGCAAAACCTCGTCGAAGAAAAGGTCCCCGGCAGCCGAGCCGTCGTCGAAGAAATGGTGCCTGGCAGCCGAGCCCTTGTCGAAAATTTTTTCTTTAGCAGGGAAAACCTCGTCGAAGAAAAGGTCCTCGGCAGCCGAGCCCTCCTCGAAGAAAAGGTCCCCGGCAGCCGAGCCCTCGTCGAAGAAAATGTCCCCGGCAGCCGAGCCCTCGTCAAAAATATTTTCTTTAGCAGGCAAAACCTCGTCGAAGAAAAGGTCCCCAGCAGCCGAGCCCTCGTCGAAGAAAAGGTCCCCGGCAGCCGAGCCCCCGTCGAAGAAAAGGTCCCCGGCAGGCGAGCCCTCGTCGAAAATTTTTTTTTAGCAGGCAAAACGTCGTCGAAGAAAAGTTCCCCTGCAGCCAAGCCCTCGTCGAAAATTTTTTCTTTAGCAGGCAAAAGCTCGTCGAAGAAAAGTTCCCCGCCAGCCGAGCCCTCATTGAAGAAAAGGTCCCCGGCAGCCGAGCCCTCTTCGAAAATTTTTTCTTTAGCAGGCAAAACCTCGTCGAAGAAAAGGTCCCCGGAAGCCGAGCACTCGTCGAAGAAAAGGTCCCCGGCAGCCGAGCCCTCGTTGAAAATTTTTTTTTAGCAGACAAAACCTCATCGAAGAAAAGGTCCCTGGCATCCGAGCCCTCGTCGAAAATTTTTTCTTTAGCAGGGAAAACCTCGTCGAAGAAAAGGTCCTCGGCAGCCGAGCCCTCGTCGAAGAAAAGGTCCCCGGCAGCCGAGCCCTCGTCGAAGAAATGGTCCCTGGCAGCTGAGCCCTCGTCGAAAATTTTTTCTTTAGCAGGCAAAACCTCGTCGAAGAAAAGGTCCCCGGCAGCCGAGCCCTCGTCGAAGAAAAGGTCTCCGGCAGCCGAGCCCTCGTTGAAGAAAAGGTGCCTGGCAGCCGAGCCCTTGTCGAAAATTTTTTCTTTAGCAGGGAAAACCTCGTCGAAGAAAAGGTCCTCGGCAGCCGAGCCCTCGTCGAAGAAAAGGTCCCCGGCAGCCGAGCCCTCGTCGAAGAAATGGTCCCTGGCAGCTGAGCCCTCGTCGAAAATTTTTTCTTTAGCAGGCAAAACCTCGTCGAAGAAAAGGTCCCCGGCAGCCGAGCCCTCGTCGAAGAAAAGGTCTCCGGCAGCCGAGCCCTCGTTGAAGAAAATGTCCCCGGCAGCCGAGCCCTCGTCGACAATTTTTTCTTTAGCAGGCAAAACCTCGTCAAAGGAAAGGTCCCCAGCAACCGAGCCCTCGTCGAAGAAAAGGTCCCCGGCAGCCGAGCCCTCGTTGAAAATATTTTCTATAGCAGGCAAAACCTCGTCACAGAAAAGGTCCCCGGCAGCCGAGCCCTCGTCGAAGAAAATGTCCCCGGCAGCCGAGCCCTCGTCAAAAGTATTTTCTTTAGCAGGCAAAACCTCGTCGAAGAAAAGGTCCCCAGCAGCCGAGCCCTCGTCGAAGAAAAGGTCCCCGGCAGCCGAGCCCTCGTCGAAGAAAAGGTCCCCGGCAGCCGAGCCCTCATCGAAAATTTTTTCTTTAGCAGGCAAAACCTCGTCGAAGAAAAGGTCCCCGGCAGCCAAGCCCTCGTCGAAAATTTTTTATTTAGCAGGCAAAACCTCGTCGAAGAAAAGGTCCCTGGCAGCCGAGCCATCGTCGAAGAAAAGGTCCCCGGCAGCCGAGCCCTCGTCGCAAATTTTTTCTTTAGCAGGCAAAACCTCGTCGAAGAAAAGGTCCCCTGTAGCCGAGCCCTTGTCGAAGAAAAGGTCCCCGGCAGCTGAAGCCCTTGTCGAAGAAAAGGTCCCCGGCAGCCGAGCCCTCGTCGAAAATTTTTTCTTTAGCAGGCAAAACCTCGTCGAAGAAAAGGTTCCCGGCAGCCGAGCCCTCGTCGAAGAAAAGGTCCCCGGCAGCCGAGGCCTCATCGAAAATTTTTTCTTTAGCAGGCAAAAGCTCGTCGAAGAAAAGGTCCCTGGCAGCCGAGCCCTCGTCGAAGAAAATGTTCTTGGCAGCCGAGCCCTCGTCGTAGAAAAGGTCCCCGGCAGCCGAGCCCTCGTCGAAAATTTTTACTTTAGCAGGCAAAAACTCGTCGAAGAAAAGGTCCCCGGCAGTGGAGCCCTCGTCAAAGAAATGGTCCCCGGCAGCCGAGCACTCTTCGAAAATTTTGTCTTTAGCAGGCAAAACCTCGTCGAAGAAAAGGTCCCCGGAAGCCAAGCCCTCGTCGAAAATTTTTTATTTAGCAGGCAAAACCTCGTCGAAGAAAAGGTCCCTGGCAGCCGAGCCCTCGTCGAAGAAAAGGTCCCCGGCAGCCGAGCCCTCGTCGAAGAAAAGGTCCCCGGCAGCTGAAGCCCTTGTCGAAGAAAAGGTCCCCGGCAGCCGAGCCCTCGTCGAAAATTTTTTCTTTAGCAGGCAAAACCTCGTCGAAGAAAAGGTCCCTGGCAGCCGAGCCCTCGTCGAAAATTTTTTCTTTAGTAGGCAAAAGCTCGTCGAAGAAAAGGTCACCGGCAGTCGAGCCCTCGTCCAAGAAAAGGTGCCTGGCAGCCGAGCCCTTGTCGAAAATATTTTCTTTAGCAGGGAAAACCTCGTCGAAGAAAAGGTCCTCGGCAGCCGAGCCCTCGTCGAAGAAAAGGTCCCCGGCAGCCGAGCCGTCGTCCAAGAAAAGTTCCCCGGCAGCCGAGCCCTCGTTGAAGAAAAGGTCCCCGGAAGCCGATCCCTCGTCGAAAATTTTTTCTTTAGCAGGCAAAACCTCGTCAAAGAAAAGGTCCGCGGCATCCGAGCCCTCGTCGAAAATTTTTTCTTTAGCAGGCAAAACCTCGTCGAAGAAAAGGTCCCCGGAAGCCGAGCACTCGTCGAAGAAAAGGTCCCCGGCAGCCGAGCCCTCGTCGAAGAAAATGTCCCCGGCAGCCGAGCCCTCGTCAAAAATATTTTCTTTAGCAGGCAAAACCTCGTCGAAGAAAAGGTCCCCAGCAGCCGAGCCCTCGTCGAAGAAAAGGTCCCCGGCAGCCGAGCCCTCGTCGAAGAAAAGGTCCCCGGCAGGCGAGCCCTCATCGAAAATTTTTTTTTAGCAGACAAAACCTCATCGAAGAAAAGGTCCCCGGAAGCCGAGCCCTCGTCGAAAATTTTGTCTTTAGCAGGCAAAACGTCGTCGAAGAAAAGTTCCCCTGCAGCCGAGCCCTCGTCGAAAATTTTTTCTTTAGCAGGCAAAAGCTCGTCGAAGAAAAGTTCCCCGCCAGCCGAGCCCTCATTGAAGAAAAGGTCCCCGGCAGCCGAGCCCTGTTCGAAAATTTTTTCTTTAGCAGGCAAAACCTCGTCGAAGAAAAGGTCCCCGGAAGCCGAGCACTCGTCGAAGAAAAGGTCCCCGGCAGCCGAGCCCTCGCTGAAAATTTTTTTTTAGCAGACAAAACCTCATCGAAGAAAAGGTCCCTGGCATCCGAGCCCTCGTCGAAAATTTTTTCTTTAGTAGGCAAAAGCTCGTCGAAGAAAAGGTCCCCGGCAGCCGAGCCGTCGTCGAAGAAAAGGTGCCTGGCAGCCGAGCCCTTGTCGAAAATTTTTTCTTTAGCAGGGAAAACCTCGTCGAAGAAAAGGTCCTCGGCAGCCGAGCCCTCGTCGAAGAAAAGGTCCCCGGCAGCCGAGCCCTCGTCGAAGAAATGGTCCCTGGCAGCTGAGCCCTCGTCGAAAATTTTTTCTTTAGCAGGCAAAACCTCGTCGAAGAAAAGGTCCCCGGCAGCCGAGCCCTCGTCGAAGAAAAGGTCTCCGGCAGCCGAGCCCTCGTTGAAGAAAATGTCCCAGGCAGCCGAGCCCTCGTCGACAATTTTTTCTTTAGCAGGCAAAACCTCGTCAAAGGAAAGGTCCCCAGCAACCGAGCCCTCGTCGAAGAAAAGGTCCCCGGCAGCCGAGCCCTCGTTGAAAATATTTTCTATAGCAGGCAAAACCTCGTCACAGAAAAGGTCCCCGGCAGCCGAGCTCTCGTCGAAGAAAATGTCCCCGGCAGCCGAGCCCTCGTCAAAAGTATTTTCTTTAGCAGGCAAAACCTCGTCGAAGAAAAGGTCCCCAGCAGCCGAGCCCTCGTCGAAGAAAAGGTCCCCGGCAGCCGAGCCCTCGTCGAAGAAAAGGTCCCCGGCAGCCGAGCCCTCATCGAAAATTTTTTCTTTAGCTGGCAAAACCTCGTCGAAGAAAAGGTTCCTGGCAGCCGAGCCCTCGTTGAAGAAAAGGTCCCCGGCAGCCGAGCCCTCGTCGAAAATTTTGTCTTTAGCAGGCAAAACCTCGTCGAAGAAAAGGTCCCCGGCAGCCGAGCCCTCGTCGAAGAAAAGGTCCCCGGCAGCCGAGCCCTGGTCGAAAATTTTTTCTTTAGCAGGCAAAACCTCGTCGAAGAAAAGGTCCCTGGCAGCCGAGCCCTCGTCGAAAATTTTTTCTTTAGCAGGCAAAAACTCGTCGAAGAAAAGGTTCCCGGCAGCCGAGCCCTCGTTGAAGAAAAGGTCCCCGGCAGCCGAGCCCTCGTCGAAAATTTTTTCTTTAGCAGGCAAAACGTCGTCGAAGAAAAGTTCCCCTGCAGCCGAGCCCTCGTCGAAAATCTTTTCTTTAGCAGGCAAAACCTCGTCGAAGAAAAGGTCCCCGGCAGCCGAGCCCTCGTCGAAGAAAAGGTCCCCGGCAGCCGAGCCCTCTTCGAAAATTTTTTCTTTAGCAGGCAAAACCTCGTCAAAGAAAAGGTCCCCGGCAGCCGAGCCCTCGTCGAAGAAAAGGTCCCCGGCAGCCGAGCCCTCGTTGAAGAAAAGGTCCCCGGCAGCAGAGCCCTCGTCAAAAATTTTTTCTTTAGCAGGCAAAACCTCGTCGAAGAAAAGGTCCCCGGCAGCCGAGTCCTCGTCGAAGAAAAGGTCCCCGTCAGCCGAGACCTCGTCGAAAATTTTTTCTTTAGCAGTCAAAAACTCGTCGAAGAAAAGGTCCCTGGCAGCCGAGCCCTCGTCGAAGAAAAGATCCCCGGCAGCCGAGCCCTCGTCAAAGAAAAGGTCCCCGGCAGCCGAGCCCTCGTCGAAGAAAATGTCCCCGGCAGCCAAGCCCTCGTCGAAAATTTTTTATTTAGCAGGCAAAACCTCGTCGAAGAAAAGGTCCCTGGCAGCCAAGCCATCGTCGAAGAAAAGGTACCCGGCAGCCGAGCCCTCGTCGAAAATTTTTTCTTTAGCAGGCAAAACCTCGTCGAAGAAAAGGTCCCCTGTAGCCGAGCCCTCGTCGAAGAAAAGGTCCCCGGCATCTGAGCCCTCGTCGAAGAAAAGGTCCCCGGCAGGCGAGCCCTCTTCGAAAATTTTTTCTTTAGCAGGCAAAAGCTCGTCGAAGAAAAGGTCCCCGGCAGCCGAGCCCTCGTCGAAGAAAAGGTCCCCGGCATCCGAGCCCTCATCAAAAATTTTTTCTTTACCAGGCAAAAGCTCGTCGTAGAAAAGGTCCCCGTCAGCCGAGCCCTCGTCGAAAATTTTTACTTTAGCAGGCAAAAACTCGTCAAAGAAAAGGTCCCCGTCAGCCGAGCCCTCGTCGAAGAAAAGGTCCCCAGCAGCCGAGCCCTCGTCGAAGAAAAGGTCCCCGGCAGCCGAGCCCTCGTCGAAAATTTTTTCTTTAGCAGGCAAAACCTCGTCGAAGAAAAGGTTCCCGGCAGCCGAGCCCTCGTTGAAGAAAAGGTCCCCGGCAGCCGAGCCCTCGTCGAAAATTTTTTCTTTAGCAGGCAAAATCTCTTAGAAGAAAAGGTCCCCGGCAGCCGAGCCCTCGTCGAAGAAAAGGTCCCCGGCAGCCGAGCCCTCGTCGAATATTTTTTCTTTAGCAGGCAAAACGTCGTCAAAGAAAAGGTCCCCTGCAGCCGAGCCCTCGTTGAAGAAAAGGTCCCCGGCAGCCGAGCCCTCGTCGAAAATTTTTTCTTTAGCAGGCAAAACCTCGTCGAAGAAAAGGTCCCTGGCAGCCGAGCCCTCGTCGAAAATTTTTTCTTTAGTAGGCAAAAGCTCGTCGAAGAAAAGGTCCCCGGCAGCCGAGCCCTCGTCCAAGAAAAGGTGCCTGGCAGCCGAGCCCTTGTCGAAAATATTTTCTTTAGCAGGGAAAACCTCGTCGAAGAAAAGGTCCTCGGCAGCCGAGCCCTCGTCGAAGAAAAGGTCCCCGGCAGCCGAGCCGTCGTCCAAGAAAAGTTCCCCGGCAGCCGAGCCCTCTTTGAAGAAAAGGTCCCCGGCAGCCAAGCCCTCGTCGAAAATTTTTTCTTTAGCAGGCAAAACCTCGTCAAAGAAAAGGTCCCCGGCAGCCGAGCCCTCGTCGAAGAAATGGTCCCCGGCAGCCGAGCCCTCGTCGAAAATTTTTTCTTTAGAAGGCAAAACCTCGTCGAAGAAAAGGTCCCTGGCAGCCAAGCCCTCGTCGAAAATTTTTTATTTATTTGGCAAAAGTTCGTCGAAGAAAAGGTCCCCGGTAGCCGAGCCCTCGTCGAAGAATAGGTGCCTGGCAGCCGAGCCCTTGTCGAAAATTTTTCCTTTAGGAGGGAAAACCTCGTCGAAGAAAAGGTCCTCGGCAGCCGAGCCCTCGTGGAAAATTTTTTCTTTAGCAGGGAAAACCTCGTCGAAGAAAAGGTTCCCGGCAGCCGAGCCCTCGTTGAAGAAAAGGTCCCCGGCAGCCGAGCCCTCGTCGAAAATTTTTTCTTTAGCAGGCAATACCTCGTCGAGGAAAAGCTCCCCGGCAGCCGAGCCCTCGTCGACAATTTTTTCTTTAGCAGGCAAAACCTCGTCGAAGAAAAGGTCCCCGGCAGCCGAGCCCTCGTTGAAAATTTTGTCTTTAGCAGGCAAAACCTTATCGAAGAAAAGGTCCCTGGCAGCCGAGCCCTCGTCGAAGAAAAGGTGCCCGGCAGCCGAGCCCTTGTCGAAAATTATTTCTTTAGCAGGCAAAACGTTGTCGAAGAAAAGGTCCCTGGCAGCCGAGCTCTCGTCGAAGAAAAGGTCCCCGGCATCCGAGCCCTCGTCGGTGAAAAGGTCCCCGGCAGCCGAGCCCTCTTCGAAAATTTTGTCTTTAGCAGGCAAAACCGCGTCGAAGAAAAGGTCCCCGGCAGCCAAGCCCTCGTCGAAAATTTTTAATTTAGCAGGCAAAACCTCGTCGAAGAAAAGGTCCCAGGCAGCCGAGCCCTCGTCGAAGAAAAGGTTCCTGGCAGCAGAGCCCTCGTCGAAAATTTTTTCTGTAGCAGGCAAAATCTCGTAGAAGAAAAGGTCCCCGGCAGCCGAGCCCTCATCAAAAATTTTTTCTTTAGCAGGCAAAACCTCGTCGAAGAAAAGGTCCCTGGCATCCGAGCCCTCGTCGAAGAAAAGGTCCCCGGCATCCGAGCCCTCGTCGAAAATTTTTTCTTTAGCAGGCAAAAACTCGTCGAAGAAAAGGTCCCCGGCAGCCGAGCCCTCGCCGAAGAAAAGGTCCCCGGCAGCCGAGCCCTCGTTGAAAATTTTTTCTTTAGCAGGCAAAACCTCGTCGAAGAAAAGGTCCCTGGCATCCGAGCCCTCGTCGAAAATTTTTTCTTTAGTAGGCAAAAGCTCGTCGAAGAAAAGGTCCCCGGCAGCCGAGCCCTTGTCTAAGAAAAGGTGCCTGGCAGCCGAGCCCTTGTCGAAAATTTTTTCTTTAGCAGGGAAAACGTCGTCGAAGAAAAGGTCCCCGGCAGCCGAGCCCTCGTCGAAAATTTTTACTTTAGCAGGCAAAACCTCGTCGAAGAACAGGTCCCCAGCAGCCGAGCCCTCGTCGAAGAAAAGGTCCCCGGCAGCCGAGCCCTCGTCGAAGAAAAGGTCCCTGGCATCCGAGCCCTCGTCAAAAATTTTTTCTTTAGCAGGCAAAAGCTCGTCGAAGAAAAGGTTCCCGGCAGCCGAGCCCTCGTTGAAGAAAAGGTCCCCGGCAGCCGAGCCCTCGTCGAAAATATGGTCTTTAGCAGGCAAAACCTCGTCGAAGAAAAGGTCCCCGGCAGCCGAGCCCTCGTCGAAGCAAAGGTCCCCGGCAGCCGAGACCTCGTCGAAAATTTTTTATTTAGCAGGCAAAACCTCGCCAAAGAAAAGGTCCCCGGCAGCCGAGCCCTCGTCGAAGAAAAGGTCCCCGGCAGCCGAGCCCTCGTCGACAATTTTTTCTTTAGCAGGCAAAACCTCGTCGAAGAAAAGGTTCCCGACATCCTAGCCCTCATTAAAAATTTTGTCTTTAGTAGGCAAAAGCTCGTCGAAGAAAAGGTCCCCGGCAGCCGAGCCCTCGTCGAAGAAAAGGTGCCTGGCAGCCGAGCCCTTGTCGAAAAGTTTTTCTTTAGCAGGGAAAACCTCGTCGAAGAAAAGGTCCTCGGCAGCCGAGCCCTCGTCGAAGAAAAGGTCCCCGGCAGCCGAGCCCTCGTCGAAGAAAAGGTCCCCGGCATCCGAGCCCTCGTCAAAAATTTTTTCTTTAGCAGGCAAAAGCTCGTCGAAGAAAAGGTTCCCGGCAGCCGAGCCCTCGTTGAAGAAAAGGTCCCCGGCAGCCGAGCCCTCGTCGAAAATATGGTCTTTAGCAGGCAAAACCTCGTCGAAGAAAAGGTCCCCGGCAGCCGAGCCCTCGTCGAAGCAAAGGTCCCCGGCAGCCGAGACCTCGTCGAAAATTTTTTATTTAGCAGGCAAAACCTCGCCAAAGAAAAGGTCCCCGGCAGCCGAGCCCTCGTCGAAGAAAAGGTCCCCGGCAGCCGAGCCCTCGTCGACAATTTTTTCTTTAGCAGGCAAAACCTCGTCGAAGAAAAGGTCCCCGACATCCTAGCCCTCATTGAAAATTTTGTCTTTAGTAGGCAAAAGCTCGTCGAAGAAAAGGTCCCCGGCAGCCGAGCCCTCGTCGAAGAAAAGGTGCCTGGCAGCCGAGCCCTTGTTGAAAAGATTTTCTTTAGCAGGGAAAACCTCGTCGAAGAAAAGGTCCTCGGCAGCCGAGCCCTCGTCGAAGAAAAGGTCCCCGGCAGCCGAGCCGTCGTCGAAGAAAAGGACCCCGGCAGCCAAGCCCTCGTCGAAAATTTTTTCTTTAGCATGCAAAACCTCGTCGAAGAAAAGGTCCCCGGCAGCCGAGCCCTCGTCAAAGAAAAGGGCCCCGGCAGCCGAGCCCTCGTCGAAGAAAAGGTTCCTGGCAGCAGAGCCCTCGTCGAAAATTTTTTCTGTAGCAGGCAAAATCTCGTAGAAGAAAAGGTCCCCGGCAGCCGAGCCCTCATCAAAAATTTTTTCTTAGCAGGCAAAACCTCGTCGAAGAAAAGGTCCCTGGCATCCGAGCCCTCGTCGAAGAAAAGGTCCCCGGCATCCGAGCCCTCTTCGAAAATTTTTTCTTTAGCAGGCAAAACCTCGTCGAAGAAAAGGTCCCCGGCAGCCGAGCCCTCGCCGAAGAAAAGGTCCCCGGCAGCCGAGCCCTCGTTTAAAATTTTTTCTTCAGCAGGCAAAACCTCGTCGAAGAAAAGGTCCCTGGCATCCGAGCCCTCGTCGAAAATTTTTTCTTTAGTAGGCAAAAGCTCGTCGAAGAAAAGGTCCCCGGCAGCCGAGCCCTTGTCTAAGAAAAGGTGCCTGGCAGCCGAGCCCTTGTCGAAAATTTTTTCTTTAGCAGGGAAAACGTCGTCGAAGAAAAGGTCCCCGGCAGCCGAGCCCTCGTCGAAAATTTTTACTTTAGCAGGCAAAACCTCGTCGAAGAACAGGTCCCCAGCAGCCGAGCCCTCGTCGAAGAAAAGGTCCCCGGCAGCCGAGCCCTCGTCGAAGAAAAGGTCCCTGGCATCCGAGCCCTCGTCAAAAATTTTTTCTTTAGCAGGCAAAAGCTCGTCGAAGAAAAGGTTCCCGGCAGCCGAGCCCTCGTTGAAGAAAAGGTCCCCGGCAGCCGAGCCCTCGTCGAAAATATGGTCTTTAGCAGGCAAAACCTCGTCGAAGAAAAGGTCCCCGGCAGCCGAGCCCTCGTCGAAGCAAAGGTCCCCGGCAGCCGAGACCTCGTCGAAAATTTTTTATTTAGCAGGCAAAACCTCGCCAAAGAAAAGGTCCCCGGCAGCCGAGCCCTCGTCGAAGAAAAGGTCCCCGGCAGCCGAGCCCTCGTCGACAATTTTTTCTTTAGCAGGCAAAACCTCGTCGAAGAAAAGGTCCCCGACATCCTAGCCCTCATTAAAAATTTTGTCTTTAGTAGGCAAAAGCTCGTCGAAGAAAAGGTCCCCGGCAGCCGAGCCCTCGTCGAAGAAAAGGTGCCTGGCAGCCGAGCCCTTGTCGAAAAGTTTTTCTTTAGCAGGGAAAACCTCGTCGAAGAAAAGGTCCTCGGCAGCCGAGCCCTCGTCGAAGAAAAGGTCCCCGGCAGCCGAGCCCTCGTCGAAGAAAAGGTCCCCGGCATCCGAGCCCTCGTCAAAAATTTTTTCTTTAGCAGGCAAAAGCTCGTCGAAGAAAAGGTTCCCGGCAGCCGAGCCCTCGTTGAAGAAAAGGTCCCCGGCAGCCGAGTCCTCGTCGAAAATATGGTCTTTAGCAGGCAAAACCTCGTCGAAGAAAAGGTCCCCGGCAGCCGAGCCCTCGTCGAAGCAAAGGTCCCCAGCAGCCGAGACCTCGTCGAAAATTTTTTATTTAGCAGGCAAAACCTCGCCAAAGAAAAGGTCCCCGGCAGCCGAGCCCTCGTCGAAGAAAAGGTCCCCGGCAGCCGAGCCCTCGTCGACAATTTTTTCTTTAGCAGGCAAAACCTCGTCGAAGAAAAGGTCCCCGACATCCTAGCCCTCATTGAAAATTTTGTCTTTAGTAGGCAAAAGCTCGTCGAAGAAAAGGTCCCCGGCAGCCGAGCCCTCGTCGAAGAAAAGGTGCCTGGCAGCCGAGCCCTTGTTGAAAAGATTTTCTTTAGCAGGGAAAACCTCGTCGAAGAAAAGGTCCTCGGCAGCCGAGCCCTCGTCGAAGAAAAGGTCCCCGGCAGCCGAGCCGTCGTCGAAGAAAAGGACCCCGGCAGCCAAGCCCTCGTCGAAAATTTTTTCTTTAGCAGGCAAAACCTCGTCGAAGAAAAGGTCCCCGGCAGCCGAGCCCTCGTCAAAGAAAAGGGCCCCGGCAGCCGAGCCCTCGTCGAAGAAAAGGTTCCTGGCAGCAGAGCCCTCGTCGAAAATTTTTTCTGTAGCAGGCAAAATCTCGTAGAAGAAAAGGTCCCCGGCAGCCGAGCCCTCATCAAAAATTTTTTCTTAGCAGGCAAAACCTCGTCGAAGAAAAGGTCCCTGGCATCCGAGCCCTCGTCGAAGAAAAGGTCCCCGGCATCCGAGCCCTCTTCGAAAATTTTTTCTTTAGCAGGCAAAACCTCGTCGAAGAAAAGGTCCCCGGCAGCCGAGCCCTCGCCGAAGAAAAGGTCCCCGGCAGCCGAGCCCTCGTTTAAAATTTTTTCTTCAGCAGGCAAAACCTCGTCGAAGAAAAGGTCCCTGGCATCCGAGCCCTCATCGAAAATTTTTTCTTTAGTAGGCAAAAGCTCGTCGAAGAAAAGGTCGCCGGCAGCCGAGCCCTTGTCGAAGAAAAGGTGCCTGGCAGCCGAGCCCTTGTCGAAAATTTTTTCTTTAGCAGGGAAAACGTCGTCGAAGAAATGGTCCCCGGCAGCCGAGCCCTCGTCGAAAATTTTTACTTTAGCAGGCAAAACCTCGTCGAAGATCAGGTCCCCAGCAGCCGAGCCCTCGTCGAAGAAAAGTTCCCCGGCAGCCGAGCCCTCGTCGAAGAAAAGGTCCCCGGCATCCGAGCCCTCTTCGAAAATTTTTTCTTTAGCAGGCAAAACCTCGTCGAAGAAAAGGTCGCCGGCAGCCGAGCCCTCGTCGAAGAAAAGGTCCCCGGCATCCGAGCCCTCGTCGAAGAAAAGGTCCCCGGCAGCAGAGCCCTCGTCGAAAATTTTTTCTTTAGCAGGCAAAACCTCGTCGAAGAAAAGGTCCCCGGCAGCCGAGCGCTCGTCGAAGAAAAGATCCCCGGCAGCCGAGTCATCGTTGAAGAAAAGGTCCCCGGCAGCCGAGCCCTCGTCGAAGAAAAGGTTCCCGGCAGCCGAGCCCTCGTCGAAAATTTTTTCTTTAGCAGGCAAAACCTCGTCGAAGAAAAGGTCCCCGGCAGCCGAGCCCTCGTCGAAGAAAAGGTCCCCGGCAGCCGAGCCCTCGTCGACAATTTTTTCTTTAGCAGGCAAAACCTCGTCGAAGAAAAGGTCCCCGGCAGCCGAGCCCTCGTTGAAAATTTTGTCTTTAGCAGGCAAAACCTTATCGAAGAAAAGGTCCCTGGCAGCCGAGCCCTCGTCGAAGAAAAGGTGCCCGGCAGCCGAGCCCTTGTCGAAAATTATTTCTTTAGCAGGCAAAACCTTGTCGAAGAAAAGGTCCCTGGCAGCCGAGCTCTCGTCGAAGAAAAGGTCCCCGGCAGCCGAGCCCTCGTCGGTAAAAGGTCCCCGGCAGCCGAGCCCTCTTCGAAAATTTTGTCTTTAGCAGGCAAAACCTCGTCGAAGAAAAGGTCCCCGGCAGCCAAGCCCTCGTCGAAAATTTTTTATTTAGCAGGCAAAACCTCGTCGAAGAAAAGATCCCCGGCAGCCGAGCCCTCGTCGAAGAAAAGGTCCCCGGCAGCCGAGCCCTCGTCGACAATTTTTTCTTTAGCAGGCAAAACCTCGTCGAAGAAAAGGTCCCCGGCAGCCGAGCCCTCGTTGAAAATTTTGTCTTTAGCAGGCAAAACCTTGTCGAAGAAAAGGTCCCTGGCAGCCGAGCCCTCGTCGAAGAAAAGGTGCCCGGCAGCCGAGCCCTTGTCGAAAATTATTTCTTTAGCAGGCAAAACCTTGTCGAAGAAATGGTCCCTGGCAGCCGAGCTCTCGTCGAAGAAAAGGTCCCCGGCATCCGAGCCCTTGTCGGTGAAAAGGTCCCCGGCAGCCAAGCCCTCGTCGAAAATTTTTTATTTAGCAGGCAAAACCTCGTCGAAGAAAAGATCCCCGGCAGCCGAGCCCTTGTCGAAGAAAAGGTCCCCGGCAGCTGAAGCCCTCGTCGAAGAAAAGGTCCCCGGCAGCCGAGCCCTTGTCGAAAATTTTTTCTTTAGCAGGCAAAACCTCGTCGAAGAAAAGGTCCCCGGCAGCCGAGCCCTCATCAAAGAAAAGGGCCCCGGCAGCCGAGCCCTCGTCGAAGAAAAGGATCCTGGCAGCAGAGCCCTCGTCGAAAATTTTTTCTGTAGCAGGCAAAATCTCGTAGAAGAAAAGGTCCCCCGCAGCCGAGCCCTCATCAAAAATTTTTTCTTTAGCAGGCAAAACCTCGTCGAAGAAAAGGTCCCTGGCATCCGAGCCCTCGTCGAAGAAAAGGTCCCCGGCATCCGAGCCCTCGTCGAAAATTTTTTCTTTAGCAGTCAAAAACTCGTCGAAGAAAAGGTCCCCGGCAGCCGAGCCCTCGCCGAAGAAAAGGTCCCCGGCAGCCGAGCCCTCGTTGAAAATTTTTTCTTTAGCAGGCAAAACCTCGTCGAAGAAAAGGTCCCTGGCATCCGAGCCCTCGTCGAAAATTTTTTCTTTAGTAGGCAAAAGCTCGTCGAAGAAAAGGTCCCCGGCAGCCGAGCCCTTGTCGAAGAAAAGGTGCCTGGCAGCCGAGCCCTTGTCGAAAATTTTTTCTTTAGCAGGGAAAACGTTGTCGAAGAAATGGTCCCCGGCAGCCGAGCCCTCGTCGAAAATTTTTACTTTAGCAGGCAAAACCTCGTCGAAGATCAGGTCCCCAGCAGCCGAGCCCTCGTCGAAGAAAAGTTCCCCGGCAGCCGAGCCCTCGTCGAAGAAAAGGTCCCCGGCATCCGAGCCCTCGTCAAAAATTTTTTCTTTAGCAGGCAAAAGCTCGTCGAAGAAAAGGTTCCCGGCAGCCGAGCCCTCGTTGAAGAAAAGGTCCCCGGCAGCCGAGCCCTCGTCGAAAATTTTTTCTTTAGCAGGCAAAACCTCGTCGAAGAAAAGTTCCCCGGCAGCCGAGCCCTCGTCGAAAATTTTTTCTTTAGCAGGCAAAACCTCGTCGAAGAAAAGGTCCCCGGCAGCCGAGCCCTCGTCGAAGAAAATGTCCCCGGCATCCGAGCCCTCGTCGAAAATTTTGTCTTTAGCAGGCAAAACCTCGTCGAAGAAAAGGTCCCCGGCAGCCGAGCCCTCGTCGAAGAAAAGGTCCCTGGCAGCCGAGCCCTCGTCGAAAATTTTTTCTTTAGCAGGCAAAACCTCGTCGAAGAAAAGGTCCCTGGCAGCCGAGCCCTCGTCGAAGAAAAGGTCCCCGACATCCTAGCCCTCTTCGACAATTTTTTCTTTAGCAGGCAAAACCTCGTCGAAGAAAAGGTCCCCGGCATCCGAGCCCTCATTGAAAATTTTGTCTTTAGTAGGCAAAAGCTCGTCGAAGAAAAGGTCCCCGGCAGCCGAGCCCTCGTCGAAGAAAAGGTGCCTGGCAGCCGAGCCCTTGTCGAAGAAAAGTTTTTCTTTAGCAGGCAAAACCTCGTCGAAGAAAAGGTCCCCGGCAGCCGAGCCCTCGCCGAAGAAAAGGTCCCCGGCAGCCGAGCCCTCGTTGAAAATTTTTTCTTTAGCAGGCAAAACCTCGTCGAAGAAAAGGTCCCTGGCATCCGAGCCCTCGTCGAAAATTTTTTCTTTAGTAGGCAAAAGCTCGTCGAAGAAAAGGTCCCCGGCAGCCGAGCCCTTGTCGAAGAAAAGGTGCCTGGCAGCCGAGCCCTTGTGGAAAATTTTTTCTTTAGCAGGGAAAACGTCGTCGAAGAAATGGTCCCCGGCAGCCGAGCCCTCGTCGAAAATTTTTACTTTAGCAGGCAAAACCTCGTCGAAGAACAGGTCCCCAGCAGCCGAGCCCTCGTCGAAGAAAAGGTCCCCGGCAGCCGAGCCCTCGTCGAAAATTTTGTCTTTAGCAGGCAAAACCTCGTAGAAGAAAAGGTCCCCGGCAGCCGAGCCCTCGTCAAAGAAAAGGTCCCCGGCAGCCGAGCCCTCGTCGACAATTTTTACTTTAGAAGGCAAAACCTCGTCGAAGAACAGGTCCCCAGCAGCCGAGCCCTCGTCGAAGAAAAGGTCCCCGGCAGCCGAGCCCTCGTCGAAGAAAAGGTCCCCGGCATCCGAGCCCTCGTCAAAAATTTTTTCTTTAGTAGGCAAAAGCTCGTCGAAGAAAAGGTTCCCGGCAGCCGAGCCCTTGTCGAAGAAAAGGTGCCTGGCAGCCGAGCCCTTGTCGAAAATTTTTTCTTTAGCAGGGAAAACGTCGTCGAAGAAATGGTCCCCGGCAGCCGAGCCCTCGTCGAAAATTTTTACTTTAGCAGGCAAAACCTCGTCGAAGATCAGGTCCCCAGCAGCCGAGCCCTCGTCGAAGAAAAGTTCCCCGGCAGCCAAGCCCTCGTCGAAGAAAAGGTCCCCGGCATCCGAGCCCTCGTCAAAAATTTTTTCTTTAGCAGGCAAAAGCTCGTCGAAGAAAAGGTTCCCGGCAGCCGAGCCCTCGTTGAAGAAAAGATCCCCGGCAGCCGAGCCCTCGTCGAAAATTTTTTCTTTAGCAGGCAATACCTCGTCGAGGAAAAGCTCCCCGGCAGCCGAGCCCTCGTCGAAAATTTTTTCTTTAGCAGGCAAAACCTCGTCGAAGAAAAGGTTCCCGGCAGCCGAGCCCTCGTCGAAAATCTTTTATTTAGCAGGCAAAACCTCGTCGAAGAAAAGGTCCCCGGCAGCCGAGCCGTCGTCGAAGAAAAGGTGCCTGGCAGCCGAGCCCTTGTCGAAAATTTTTCCTTTAGCAGGGAAAACCTCGTCGAAGAAAAGGTCCTCGGCAGCCGAGCCCTCGTCGAAGAAAAGGTCCCCGGCAGCCGAGCCCTCGTCGAAGAAAATGTCCCCGGCAGCCGAGCCCTCGTCAAAAATATTTTCTTTAGCAGGCAAAACCTCGTCGAAGAAAAGGTCCCCAGCAGCCGAGCCCTCGTCGAAGAAAAGGTCCCCGGCAGCCGAGCCCCCGTCGAAGAAAAGGTCCCCGGCAGGCGAGCCCTCATCGAAAATTTTTTTTTAGCAGACAAAACCTCATCGAAGAAAAGGTCCCTGGCATCCGAGCCCTTGTCGAAAATTTTTTCTTTAGTAGGCAAAAGCTCGTCGAAGAAAAGGTCCCCGGCAGCCGAGCCCTCGTCGAAAATTTTTTCTTTAGTAGGCAAAACCTCGTCAAAGAAAAGGTTCCCGGCAGCCGAGCCCTCGTTGAAGAAAAGGTCCCCGGAAGCCGAGCCCTCGTCGAAAATTTTGTCTTTAGCAGGCAAAACGTCGTCGAAGAAAAGTTCCCCTGCAGCCGAGCCCTCGTCGAAAATTTTTTCTTTAGCAGGCAAAAGCTCGTCGAAGAAAAGTTCCCCGCCAGCCGAGCCCTCATTGAAGAAAAGGTCCCCGGCAGCCGAGCCCTCTTCGAAAATTTTTTCTTTAGCAGGCAAAACCTCGTCGAAGAAAAGGTCCCCGGAAGCCGAGCACTCGTCGAAGAAAAGCTCCCCGGCAGCCGAGCCCTCGTTGAAAATTTTTTTTTAGCAGACAAAACCTCATCGAAGAAAAGGTCCCTGGCATCCGAGCCCTCGTCGAAAATTTTTTCTTTAGTAGGCAAAAGCTCGTCGAAGAAAAGGTCCCCGGCAGCCGAGCCGTCGTCGAAGAAAAGGTGCCTGGCAGCCGAGCCCGTGTCGAAAATTTTTTCTTTAGCAGGGAAAACCTCGTCGAAGAAAAGGTCCTCGGCAGCCGAGCCCTCGTCGAAGAAAAGGTCCCCGGCAGCCGAGCCCTCGTCGAAGAAATGGTCCCTGGCAGCTGAGCCCTCGTCGAAAATTTTTTCTTTAGCAGGCAAAACCTCGTCGAAGAAAAGGTCCCCGGCAGCCGAGCCCTCGTCGAAGAAAAGGTCTCCGGCAGCCGAGCCCTCGTTGAAGAAAATGTCCCCGGCAGCCGAGCCCTCGTCGACAATTTTTTCTTTAGCAGGCAAAACCTCGTCAAAGGAAAGGTCCCCAGCAACCGAGCCCTCGTCGAAGAAAAGGTCCCCGGCAGCCGAGCCCTCGTTGAAAATATTTTCTATAGCAGGCAAAACCTCGTCACAGAAAAGGTCCCCGGCAGCCGAGCCCTCGTCGAAGAAAATGTCCCCGGCAGCCGAGCCCTCGTCAAAAGTATTTTCTTTAGCAGGCAAAACCTCGTCGAAGAAAAGGTCCCCAGCAGCCGAGCCCTCGTCGAAGAAAAGGTCCCCGGCAGCCGAGCCCTCGTCGAAGAAAAGGTCCCCGGCAGCCGAGCCCTCATCGAAAATTTTTTCTTTAGCAGGCAAAACCTCGTCGAAGAAAAGGTCCCCGGCAGCCGAGCCCTCGTCGAAAATTTTTTCTTTAGCAGGCAAAACCTCGTCGAAGAAAAGGTCCTAGGCAGCCGAGTCCTCGTCGAAGAAAAGGTCCCCGTCAGCCGAGACCTCGTCGAAAATTTTTTCTTTAGCAGTCAAAAACTCGTCGAAGAAAAGTTCCCTGGCAGCCGAGCCCTCGTCGAAGAAAAGATCCCTGGCAGCCGAGCCCTCGTCGAAGAAAAGATCCCCGGCAGCCGAGCCCTCGTCGAAGAAAAGGTCCCCGGCAGCCGAGCCCTCGTCGAAGAAAAGGTCCCCGGCAGCCAAGCCCTCGTCGAAAATTTTTTATTTAGCAGGCAAAACCTCGTCGAAGAAAAGGTCCCTGGCAGCCAAGCCATCGTCGAAGAAAAGGTCCCCGGCAGCCGAGCCCTCGTCGAAAATTTTTTCTTTAGCAGGCAAAACCTCGTCGAAGAAAAGGTCCCCTGTAGCCGAGCCCTCGTCGAAGAAAAGGTCCCCGGCATCTGAGCCCTCGTCGAAGAAAAGGTCCCTGGCAGCCGAGCCCTCTTCGAAAATTTTTTCTTTAGCAGGCAAAAGCACGTCGAAGAAAAGGTCCCCGGCAGCCGAGCCCTCGTCGAAGAAAAGGTCCCCGGCATCTGAGCCCTCATCAAAAATTTTTTCTTTAGCAGGCAAAAGCTCGTCGAAGAAAAGGTCCCCGGCAGCCGAGCCCTTGTCGAAGAAAAGGTCCCCGGCATCCGAGCCCTCATCAAAAATTTTTTCTTTACCAGGCAAAAGCTCGTCGTAGAAAAGGTCCCCGTCAGCCGAGCCCTCGTCGAAAATTTTTACTTTAGCAGGCAAAACCTCGTCGAAGAAAAGGTCCCCGGCAGCCGAGCCCTCGTCGAAGAAAAGGTCCCCGGCATCCGAGCCCTCGTCGAAAATTTTTTCTTTAGCAGGCAAAACCTCGTCGAAGAAAAGGTCCCCGGCAGCCGAGCACTCGTCGAAGAAAAGGTCCCCGGCAGCTGAGCCCTCGTTGAAAATTTTTTCTTTAGCAGGCAAAACCTCGTCGAAGAAAAGGTCCCTGGCATTCGAGCCCTCGTCGAAAATTTTTTCTTTAGTACGCAAAAGCTCGTCGAAGAAAAGGTCCCCGGCAGCCGAGCCCTCGTCGAAGAAAACGTGCCTGGCAGCCGAGCCCTCGTCGAAAATTTTTTCTTTAGCAGGCAAAACCTCGTCGAAGAAAAGGTCCTCGGCAGCCGAGCCCTCATCGAAGAAAAGTTCCCCGGCATCCGAGACCTCATCGAAAATTTTTTCTTTAGCAGGCAAAAGCTCGTCGAAGAAAAGGTCCCCGGCAGCCGAGCCCTCGTCGAAGAAAAGGTGCCTGGCAGCCGAGCCCTTGTCGAAAATTTTTTCTTTAGCAGGGAAAACCTCGTCGAAGAAAAGGTCCTCGGCAGGCGAGCCCTCGTCGAAGAAAAAGTCCCCGGCAGCCGAGCCCTCGTCGAAGAAAAGTTCCCCGGCAGCCGAGCCCTCGTCGAAGAAAAGGTCCCCGGCAGCCGAGCCCTCGTCGAAGAAAAGGTCCCCAGCAGCCGAGCCCTCGTCGAAGACATGGTCCCCAGCAGCCGAGCCCTCGTCGAAAATTTTTTCTTTAGCAGGCAAACCTCGTCGAAGAATAGGTCCCCGGCAGCCGAGCCCTCGTTGAAAATTTTTTCTTTAGCAGGCAAAACCTCGTCGAAGAAAAGGTCCCTGGCAGCCGAGCCCTCGTCGAAGAAAAGGTGCCTGGCAGCCGAGCCCTCTTCGAAAATTTTTCTTTAGCAGGGAAAACCTCGTCGAAGAAAAGGTCCTCGGCAGCCGAGCCCTCGTCAAAGAAAAGGTCCCCGGCAGTCAAGCCCTCGTCGAATAAAAGTTCCCCGGCATCCGAGACCTCGTCGAAAATTTTTTCTTTAGCAGGCAAAACCTCGTCGAAGAAAAGGTCCCCGGCAGCCGAGCCCTCGTCGAAGAAAAGGTCCCCGGCAGCCGAGCCCTCGTCAAAGAAAAGGTCCCCGGCAGCAGAGCCCTACTCGAAAACTTTTTCTTTAGCAGGCAAAAGCTCGTCGAAGAAAAGGTTCCCGGCAGCCGAGCCCTCGTTGAAGAAAAGGTCCCCGGCAGCCGAGCCCTCGTCGAAAATTTTGTCTTTAGCAGGCAAAACCTCGTCGAAGAAAAGTTCCCCGGCAGCAGAGCCCTCGTTGAAGAAAAGGTCCCCGGCAGCCGAGCCCTCGTCGAAAATTTTGTCTTTAGCAGGCAAAACCTCGTCGAAGAAAAGTTCCCCGGCAGCCGAGCCCTCATCGAAAATTTTTTCTTTAGCAGGCAAAACCTCGTCGAAGAAAAGGTCCCTGGCAGCCGAGCCCTCATCGAAAATTTTTTCTTTAGTAGCCAAAAGCTCGTCGAAGAAAAGGTCCCCGGCAGCCGAGTCCTCGTCGAAGAAAAGGTGCCTGGCAGCCGAGCCCTTGTCGAAAATTTTTCTTTAGCAGGGAAAACCTCGTCGAAGAAAAGGTCCTCGGCAGCCGAGCCCTCGTCAAAGAAAAGTTCCCCGGCAGCCGAGCCCTCGTCGAAGAAAAGGTCCCCGGCAGCAGAGCCCTCTTCGAAAATGTTTTATTTAGTAGGCAAAACCTCGTCGAAGAAAAGGTCCCCGGCAGCCGAGCCCTCGTCGAAGAAAAGGTCCCCGGCATCCGAGCCCTCGTCGAAGAAAAGGTCCCCGGCAGCAGAGCCCTCGTCGAAGAAAAGTTCCCCGGCAACCGAGACCTCGTCGAAAAGTTTTTCTTTAGCAGGGAAAACCTCGTCGAAGAAAAGGTCCTCGGCAGCCGAGCCCTTGTCGAAGAAAAGGTCCCCGGCAGCCGAGCCCTCGTCGAAGAAAAGTTCCCCGGCAGCCAAGCCCTCGTCGAAGAAAAGGTCCCCGGCAGCCGAGCCCTCATCGAAAATTTTTTCTTTAGCAGGCAAAACCTCGTCGAAGAAAAGGTCCCCGGCAGACGAGCCCTCGTCGAAGAAAAGGTCCCCGTCAGCCGAGACCTCGTCGAAAATTTTTTATTTAGCAGGCAAAACCTCATCGAAGAAAAGGTCCCTGGCAGCCGAGCCCTCGTCGAAGAAAAGATCCCCGGCAGCTGAGCCCTCATCGAAGAAAAGGTCCCCGTCAGCCGAGCCCTCGTCGAAAATTTTTTCTTTAGCAGGCAAAACCTCGTCGAAGAAAAGGTCCCCTGTAGCCGAGCCATCGTCGAAGAAAAGGTCCCCGGCAGCCGAGCCCTCGTCGAAGAAAAGGTCCCCGGCAGCCGAGCCCTTGTCGAAAATTTTTATTTTAGCAGGCAAAACCTCGTCGAAGAAAAGGTCCCGGCAGCTGAGCCCTCGTCGAAGAAAAGGTCCTTGGCAGCCGAGCCCTCGTCGTAGAAAAGGTCCCTGGCAGCCGAGCCCTCATCGAAAATTTTTTCTTTAGTAGCCAAAAGCTCGTCGAAGAAAAGGTCCCCGGCAGCCGAGTCCTCGTCGAAGAAAAGGTCCCCGGCATCCGAGCCCTCGTCAAAAATTTTTTCTTTAGTAGGCAAAAGCTCGTCGAAGAAAAGGTTCCCGGCAGCCGAGCCCTTGTCGAAGAAAAGGTGCCTGGCAGCCGAGCCCTTGTCGAAAATTTTTTCTTTAGCAGGGAAAACGTCGTCGAAGAAATGGTCCCCGGCAGCCGAGCCCTCGTCGAAAATTTTTACTTTAGCAGGCAAAACCTCGTCGAAGATCAGGTCCCCAGCAGCCGAGCCCTCGTCGAAGAAAAGTTCCCCGGCAGCCAAGCCCTCGTCGAAGAAAAGGTCCCCGGCATCCGAGCCCTCGTCAAAAATTTTTTCTTTAGCAGGCAAAAGCTCGTCGAAGAAAAGGTTCCCGGCAGCCGAGCCCTCGTTGAAGAAAAGATCCCCGGCAGCCGAGCCCTCGTCGAAAATTTTTACTTTAGCAGGCAAAACCTCGTCGAAGAAAAGGTCCCCGGCAGCCGAGCCCTCGTCGAAGAAAAGGTCCCCGGCATCCGAGCCCTCGTCGAAAATTTTTTCTTTAGCAGGCAAAACCTCGTCGAAGAAAAGGTCCCCGGCAGCCGAGCACTCGTCGAAGAAAAGGTCCCCGGCAGCTGAGCCCTCGTTGAAAATTTTTTCTTTAGCAGGCAAAACCTCGTCGAAGAAAAGGTCCCTGGCATTCGAGCCCTCGTCGAAAATTTTTTCTTTAGTACGCAAAAGCTCGTCGAAGAAAAGGTCCCCGGCAGCCGAGCCCTCGTCGAAGAAAACGTGCCTGGCAGCCGAGCCCTCGTCGAAAATTTTTTCTTTAGCAGGCAAAACCTCGTCGAAGAAAAGGTCCTCGGCAGCCGAGCCCTCATCGAAGAAAAGTTCCCCGGCATCCGAGACCTCATCGAAAATTTTTTCTTTAGCAGGCAAAAGCTCGTCGAAGAAAAGGTCCCCGGCAGCCGAGCCCTCGTCGAAGAAAAGGTGCCTGGCAGCCGAGCCCTTGTCGAAAATTTTTTCTTTAGCAGGGAAAACCTCGTCGAAGAAAAGGTCCTCGGCAGGCGAGCCCTCGTCGAAGAAAAAGTCCCCGGCAGCCGAGCCCTCGTCGAAGAAAAGTTCCCCGGCAGCCGAGCCCTCGTCGAAGAAAAGGTCCCCGGCAGCCGAGCCCTCGTCGAAGAAAAGGTCCCCAGCAGCCGAGCCCTCGTCGAAGACATGGTCCCCAGCAGCCGAGCCCTCGTCGAAAATTTTTTCTTTAGCAGGCAAACCTCGTCGAAGAATAGGTCCCCGGCAGCCGAGCCCTCGTTGAAAATTTTTTCTTTAGCAGGCAAAACCTCGTCGAAGAAAAGGTCCCTGGCAGCCGAGCCCTCGTCGAAAATTTTTTCTTTAGTAGGCAAAAGCTCGTCGAAGAAAAGGTCCCTGGCAGCCGAGCCCTCGTCGAAGAAAAGGTGCCTGGCAGCCGAGCCCTCTTCGAAAATTTTTCTTTAGCAGGGAAAACCTCGTCGAAGAAAAGGTCCTCGGCAGCCGAGCCCTCGTCAAAGAAAAGGTCCCCGGCAGTCAAGCCCTCGTCGAATAAAAGTTCCCCGGCATCCGAGACCTCGTCGAAAATTTTTTCTTTAGCAGGCAAAACCTCGTCGAAGAAAAGGTCCCCGGCAGCCGAGCCCTCGTCGAAGAAAAGGTCCCCGGCAGCCGAGCCCTCGTCAAAGAAAAGGTCCCCGGCAGCAGAGCCCTACTCGAAAACTTTTTCTTTAGCAGGCAAAAGCTCGTCGAAGAAAAGGTTCCCGGCAGCCGAGCCCTCGTTGAAGAAAAGGTCCCCGGCAGCCGAGCCCTCGTCGAAAATTTTGTCTTTAGCAGGCAAAACCTCGTCGAAGAAAAGTTCCCCGGCAGCAGAGCCCTCGTTGAAGAAAAGGTCCCCGGCAGCCGAGCCCTCGTCGAAAATTTTGTCTTTAGCAGGCAAAACCTCGTCGAAGAAAAGTTCCCCGGCAGCCGAGCCCTCATCGAAAATTTTTTCTTTAGCAGGCAAAACCTCGTCGAAGAAAAGGTCCCTGGCAGCCGAGCCCTCATCGAAAATTTTTTCTTTAGTAGCCAAAAGCTCGTCGAAGAAAAGGTCCCCGGCAGCCGAGTCCTCGTCGAAGAAAAGGTGCCTGGCAGCCGAGCCCTTGTCGAAAATTTTTCTTTAGCAGGGAAAACCTCGTCGAAGAAAAGGTCCTCGGCAGCCGAGCCCTCGTCAAAGAAAAGTTCCCCGGCAGCCGAGCCCTCGTCGAAGAAAAGGTCCCCGGCAGCAGAGCCCTCTTCGAAAATGTTTTATTTAGTAGGCAAAACCTCGTCGAAGAAAAGGTCCCCGGCAGCCGAGCCCTCGTCGAAGAAAAGGTCCCCGGCATCCGAGCCCTCGTCGAAGAAAAGGTCCCCGGCAGCAGAGCCCTCGTCGAAGAAAAGTTCCCCGGCAACCGAGACCTCGTCGAAAAGTTTTTCTTTAGCAGGGAAAACCTCGTCGAAGAAAAGGTCCTCGGCAGCCGAGCCCTTGTCGAAGAAAAGGTCCCCGGCAGCCGAGCCCTCGTCGAAGAAAAGTTCCCCGGCAGCCAAGCCCTCGTCGAAGAAAAGGTCCCCGGCAGCCGAGCCCTCATCGAAAATTTTTTCTTTAGCAGGCAAAACCTCGTCGAAGAAAAGGTCCCCGGCAGACGAGCCCTCGTCGAAGAAAAGGTCCCCGTCAGCCGAGACCTCGTCGAAAATTTTTTCTTTAGCAGGCAAAACCTCATCGAAGAAAAGGTCCCTGGCAGCCGAGCCCTCGTCGAAGAAAAGATCCCCGGCAGCTGAGCCCTCATCGAAGAAAAGGTCCCCGTCAGCCGAGCCCTCGTCGAAAATTTTTTCTTTAGCAGGCAAAACCTCGTCGAAGAAAAGGTCCCCTGTAGCCGAGCCATCGTCGAAGAAAAGGTCCCCGGCAGCCGAGCCCTCGTCGAAGAAAAGGTCCCCGGCAGCCGAGCCCTTGTCGAAAATTTTTATTTTAGCAGGCAAAACCTCGTCGAAGAAAAGGTCCCGGCAGCTGAGCCCTCGTCGAAGAAAAGGTCCTTGGCAGCCGAGCCCTCGTCGTAGAAAAGGTCCCTGGCAGCCGAGCCCTCATCGAAAATTTTTTCTTTAGTAGCCAAAAGCTCGTCGAAGAAAAGGTCCCCGGCAGCCGAGTCCTCGTCGAAGAAAAGGTCCCCGGCATCCGAGCCCTCGTCAAAAATTTTTTCTTTAGTAGGCAAAAGCTCGTCGAAGAAAAGGTTCCCGGCAGCCGAGCCCTTGTCGAAGAAAAGGTGCCTGGCAGCCGAGCCCTTGTCGAAAATTTTTTCTTTAGCAGGGAAAACGTCGTCGAAGAAATGGTCCCCGGCAGCCGAGCCCTCGTCGAAAATTTTTACTTTAGCAGGCAAAACCTCGTCGAAGATCAGGTCCCCAGCAGCCGAGCCCTCGTCGAAGAAAAGTTCCCCGGCAGCCAAGCCCTCGTCGAAGAAAAGGTCCCCGGCATCCGAGCCCTCGTCAAAAATTTTTTCTTTAGCAGGCAAAAGCTCGTCGAAGAAAAGGTTCCCGGCAGCCGAGCCCTCGTTGAAGAAAAGATCCCCGGCAGCCGAGCCCTCGTCGAAAATTTTTTCTTTAGCAGGCAATACCTCGTCGAGGAAAAGCTCCCCGGCAGCCGAGCCCTCGTCGAAAATTTTTTCTTTAGCAGGCAAAACCTCGTCGAAGAAAAGGTTCCCGGCAGCCGAGCCCTCGTCGAAAATCTTTTATTTAGCAGGCAAAACCTCGTCGAAGAAAAGGTCCCCGGCAGCCGAGCCGTCGTCGAAGAAAAGGTGCCTGGCAGCCGAGCCCTTGTCGAAAATTTTTCCTTTAGCAGGGAAAACCTCGTCGAAGAAAAGGTCCTCGGCAGCCGAGCCCTCGTCGAAGAAAAGGTCCCCGGCAGCCGAGCCCTCGTCGAAGAAAATGTCCCCGGCAGCCGAGCCCTCGTCAAAAATATTTTCTTTAGCAGGCAAAACCTCGTCGAAGAAAAGGTCCCCAGCAGCCGAGCCCTCGTCGAAGAAAAGGTCCCCGGCAGCCGAGCCCCCGTCGAAGAAAAGGTCCCCGGCAGGCGAGCCCTCATCGAAAATTTTTTTTTAGCAGACAAAACCTCATCGAAGAAAAGGTCCCTGGCATCCGAGCCCTTGTCGAAAATTTTTTCTTTAGTAGGCAAAAGCTCGTCGAAGAAAAGGTCCCCGGCAGCCGAGCCCTCGTCGAAAATTTTTTCTTTAGTAGGCAAAACCTCGTCAAAGAAAAGGTTCCCGGCAGCCGAGCCCTCGTTGAAGAAAAGGTCCCCGGAAGCCGAGCCCTCGTCGAAAATTTTGTCTTTAGCAGGCAAAACGTCGTCGAAGAAAAGTTCCCCTGCAGCCGAGCCCTCGTCGAAAATTTTTTCTTTAGCAGGCAAAAGCTCGTCGAAGAAAAGTTCCCCGCCAGCCGAGCCCTCATTGAAGAAAAGGTCCCCGGCAGCCGAGCCCTCTTCGAAAATTTTTTCTTTAGCAGGCAAAACCTCGTCGAAGAAAAGGTCCCCGGAAGCCGAGCACTCGTCGAAGAAAAGCTCCCCGGCAGCCGAGCCCTCGTTGAAAATTTTTTTTTAGCAGACAAAACCTCATCGAAGAAAAGGTCCCTGGCATCCGAGCCCTCGTCGAAAATTTTTTCTTTAGTAGGCAAAAGCTCGTCGAAGAAAAGGTCCCCGGCAGCCGAGCCGTCGTCGAAGAAAAGGTGCCTGGCAGCCGAGCCCGTGTCGAAAATTTTTTCTTTAGCAGGGAAAACCTCGTCGAAGAAAAGGTCCTCGGCAGCCGAGCCCTCGTCGAAGAAAAGTTCCCCGGCAGCCGAGCCCTCGTCGAAGAAATGGTCCCTGGCAGCTGAGCCCTCGTCGAAAATTTTTTCTTTAGCAGGCAAAACCTCGTCGAAGAAAAGGTCCCCGGCAGCCGAGCCCTCGTCGAAGAAAAGGTCTCCGGCAGCCGAGCCCTCGTTGAAGAAAATGTCCCCGGCAGCCGAGCCCTCGTCGACAATTTTTTCTTTAGCAGGCAAAACCTCGTCAAAGGAAAGGTCCCCAGCAACCGAGCCCTCGTCGAAGAAAAGGTCCCCGGCAGCCGAGCCCTCGTTGAAAATATTTTCTATAGCAGGCAAAACCTCGTCACAGAAAAGGTCCCCGGCAGCCGAGCCCTCGTCGAAGAAAATGTCCCCGGCAGCCGAGCCCTCGTCAAAAGTATTTTCTTTAGCAGGCAAAACCTCGTCGAAGAAAAGGTCCCCAGCAGCCGAGCCCTCGTCGAAGAAAAGGTCCCCGGCAGCAGAGCCCTCGTCGAAGAAAAGGTCCCCGGCAGCCGAGCCCTCATCGAAAATTTTTTCTTTAGCAGGCAAAACCTCGTCGAAGAAAAGGTCCCCGGCAGCCGAGCCCTCGTCGAAAATTTTTTCTTTAGCAGGCGAAACCTCGTCGAAGAAAAGGTCCTAGGCAGCCGAGTCCTCGTCGAAGAAAAGGTCCCCGTCAGCCGAGACCTCGTCGAAAATTTTTTCTTTAGCAGTCAAAAACTCGTCGAAGAAAAGTTCCCTGGCAGCCGAGCCCTCGTCGAAGAAAAGATCCCTGGCAGCCGAGCCCTCGTCGAAGAAAAGATCCCCGGCAGCCGAGCCCTCGTCGAAGAAAAGGTCCCCGGCAGCCGAGCCCTCGTCGAAGAAAAGGTCCCCGGCAGCCAAGCCCTCGTCGAAGAAAAGGTCCCCGGCAGCTGAGCCCTCGTCGAAAATTTTTTCTTTAGCAGGCAAAACCTCGTCGAAGAAAAGGTCCCCGGCAGCCGAGCCCTCCTCGAAGAAAACGTCCCCGGCAGCCGAGCCCTCGTCGAAAATTTTTTCTTTGGCAGGTAAAACCTTGTCGAAGAAAAGGTCCCCGGCAGCCGAGCCATCGTCGAAGAAAAGGTCCCCGGCAGCCGAGCCCTCGTCGAAAATTTTTTCTTTAGCAGGCAAAACCTCGTCGAAGAAAATGCCCCAGCAGCCGAGCCCTCGTCAAAGAAAAGGTCCCCGGCAGCCGAGCCCTCGTCGAAAATTTTTCCTTTAGCAGGCAAACCTCGTCGAAGAAAAGGTCCCCGGCAGCTGAGCCCTCGTCGAAGAAAAGGTCCCCGGCAGCCGAGCCCTCGTCGAATATTTTTTCTTTAGCAGGCAAAACCTCGTCGAAGAAAAGGTCACCGGCAGCCGAGCCCTCGTCGAAGAAAAGGTCCCCGGCAGCCGAGCCCTCGTTGAATATTTTTTCTTTAGCAGGCGAAACCTCGTCGAAGAAAAGGTCCCCGGCAGCCGAGCCCTCGTCGAAAATTTTATTTTAGTAGGCAAATGCTCGTCGAAGAAAAGTTCCCCAGCAGCCGAGCCCTCGTCGAAGAATAGGTCCCCGGCAGCCGAGACCTCGTCGAAAATTTCTTATTTAGCAGGCAAAACCTCATCGAAGATAAGGTCCCCGGCAGCCGAGCCCTCATCGAAGAAAAGGTCCCCGGCAGCAGAGCCCTCGTCGAAGAAATGGTCCCCGGCATCCGAGCCGTCGTCGAAAATTTTTTCTTTAGCAGGCAAAACCTCGTCGAAGTAAAGGTCACCGGCAGCCGAGCCCTCGTCGAAAATATTTTCTTTAGCAGGAAAAACCTCGTCTAAGAAAAGGTCCCCTGTAGCTGAGCCCTCGTCGAAGAAAAGGTCCCCGGCATCCGAGCCCTCGTCGAAAATTTTTTCTTTAGCAGGTAAAACCTCGTCGAAGAAAAGGTCCCCGGCAGCCGAGCCCTCGTCGAAGAAAAGGTCCCCGGCAGCCGAGCCCTCGTCGAAAATTATTTTTTTAGCAGGCAAAACGTCGTCGAAGAAAAGGTCCCCGGCAGCCGAGCCCTCGTCGAAGAAAAGGTCCTTGGCAGCCGAGCCCCCGTCATAGAAAAGGTTCCCGGCAGCCGAGCCCTCATCGAAGAAAAGGTCCTCGGCAGCCGAGCCCTCGTCGAAAATTTTTACTTTAGCAGACAAAACCTCCTCCAAGAAAAGGTCCCCGGCAGCGGAGCCCACGTCGAAGAAAATGTCCCCGGCAGCCGAGCCCTCGTTGAAAATTTTTCTTTAGCAGGCAAAACCTCGTCGAAGAAAAGGTCCCCGGCAGCTGAGGGCTCGTCGAAGTAAAGGTCCCCGGCAGCCGAGCCCTCGTCGAAAATTTTTTCTTTAGCAGGCAAATGCTCGTCGAAGAAAAGGTCCCCGGCAGCCGAGCCCTCGTCGAAGAAATGGTCCCCGGCAGCGGAGCCCCTGTCGAAAATTCTTTCTTTAGCAGGCAAAACCTCGTCGTAAAGAGTTCCCCGGCAGCCAAGCCCTCGTCGAAAATTTTTTCTTTAGTAGGAAAAAGCTCGTCGAAGAAAAGGTCCCCAGCAGCCGAGTCGTCGTCGAAGAAAAGGTCCTCGGCAGCTGAGCCCTCGCCGAAAATTTTTTCTTTAGCAGGCAAAACCTCGTCGAAGAAAAGGTCCCCGGCAGCCAAGCCCTCGTCGAAAATTTTTTCTTTAGCAGGCAAAACCTCGTCGAAGAAAAGGTCCCCGGCAGCCGAGCCCTCGTCGAAGAAAAGGTCCCCGGCATCCGAGCCCTCATCGAAAATATTTTCTTTAGCAGGCAAAACCTCGTCGAAGAAAAGGTCCCCAGCAGCCGAGCCCTCGTCGAAGAAAAGGTCCCCGGCAGCCGAGCCCTCGTCGAAAATTTTTACTTTAGCAGGCAAAACCTCGTCGAAGAAAAGGTCCCCAGCAGCCGAGCCCTCGTCGAAGAAAAGGTCCCCGGCAGCCGAGCCCTCGTCGAAAATTTTTTATTTAGCAGGCAAAACCTCGTCGAAGAAAAGGTCCCCGGCAGCCGAGCCCTCGTCGAAGAAAAGTTCCCCGGCAACCGAGACCTCGTCGAAAATTTTTTCTTTAGCAGGCAAAACCTCGTCGAAGAAAAGGTCCCCAGCAGCCGAGCCCTCGTCGAAGAAAAGGTCCCTGGCAGCCGAGCCCTCGTCGAAGAAAAGGTCGACAGCAGCTGAGCCCTCGTCGAAAATTTTTTCTTTAGCAGGCAAAACCTCGTCGAAGAAAAGGTCCCCGGCAGCCGAGCCCTCGTCGAAGAAAACGTCCCCGGCAGCCGAGCCCTCGTCGAAAATTTTTTCTTTGGCAGGTAAAACCTTGTCGAAGAAAAGGTCCCCGGCAGCCGAGCCATCGTCGAAGAAAAGGTCCCCGGCAGCCGAGCCCTCGTCGAAAATTTTTTCTTTAGCAGGCAAAACCTCGTCGAAGAAAATGCCCCAGCAGCCGAGCCCTCGTCGAAGAAAAGGTCCCCGGCAGCCGAGCCCTCGTCGAATATTTTTTCTTTAGCAGGCAAAACCTCGTCGAAGAAAAGGTCCCCGGCAGCCGAGCCCTCGTCGAAAATTTTTACTTTAGCAGGCAAAACCTCGTCGAAGAACAGGTCCCCAGCAGCCGAGCCCTCGTCGAATAAAAGGTCCCCGGCAGCCGAGCCCTCGTCGAAAATTTTTTCTTTAGCAGGCAAATGCTCGTCGAAGAAAAGGTCCCTGGCAGCGGAGCCCCTGTCGAAAATTCTTTCTTTAGCAGGCAAAACCTCGTCGAAAAGAGTTCCCCGGCAGCCAAGCCCTCGTCGAAAATTTTTTCTTTAGTAGGAAAAAGCTCGTCGAAGAAAAGGTCCCCAGCAGCCGAGTCGTCGTCGAAGAAAAGGTCCTCGGCAGCCGAGCCCTCGTCGAAAATTTTTTCTTTAGCAGGCAAAACCTCGTCGAAGAAAAGGTCCCCAGCAGCCGAGCCCTCGTCGAAGAAAAGGTCCCTGGCAGCCGAGCCCTCGTCGAAGAAAAGGTCCCCGGCAGCTGAGCCCTCGTCGAAAATTTTTTCTTTAGCAGGCAAAACCTCGTCGAAGAAAAGGTCCCCGGCAGCCAAGCCCTCCTCGAAGAAAACGTCCCCGGCAGCCGAGCCCTCGTCGAAAATTTTTTCTTTGGCAGGTAAAACCTTGTCGAAGAAAAGGTCCCCGGCAGCCGAGCCATCGTCGAAGAAAAGGTCCCCGGCAGCCGAGCCCTCGTCGAAAATTTTTTCTTTAGCAGGCAAAACCTCGTCGAAGAAAATGCCCCAGCAGCCGAGCCCTCGTCAAAGAAAAGGTCCCCGGCAGCCGAGCCCTCGTCGAAAATTTTTCCTTTAGCAGGCAAACCTCGTCGAAGAAAAGGTCCCCGGCAGCTGAGCCCTCGTCGAAGAAAAGGTCCCCGGCAGCCGAGCCCTCGTTGAATATTTTTTCTTTAGCAGGCGAAACCTCGTCGAAGAAAAGGTCCCCGGCAGCCGAGCCCTCGTCGAAAATTTTATTTTAGTAGGCAAATGCTCGTCGAAGAAAAGTTCCCCGGCAGCCGAGCCCTCGTCGAAGAATAGGTCCCCGGCAGCCGAGACCTCGTCGAAAATTTTTTATTTAGCAGGCAAAACCTCGTCGAAGAACAGGTCCCCAGCAGCCGAGCCCTCGTCGAAGAAAAGGTCCCCGGCAGCCGAGCCCTCGTCGAAGAAAAGGTCCCCAGCAGCTGAGCCGTCGTCGAAAATTTTTTCTTTAGCAGGCAAAACCTCGTCGAAGAAAAGGTTCCCGGCAGCCGAGCCCTCGTTGAAGAAAAGGTCCCCGGCAGCCGAGCCCTCGTCGAAAATTTTGTCTTTAGCAGGCAAAACCTCATCGAAGAAAAGTTCCCCGGCAGCCGAGCCCTCGTCGAAAATTTTTTCTTTAGCAGGCAAAACCTCGTCGAAGAAAAGGTCCCCGGCAGCCGAGCCCTCGTCGAAGAAAAGGTCCCCGGCAACCGAGCCCTCGTCGAAGAAAAGGTCCCCGGCAGTAGAGCCCTCGTCGAAAATTTTTACTTTAGCAGGCAAAACCTCGTCGAAGAAAATGTCCCCTGTAGCCGAGCCCTCGTCGAAGAAAAGGTCCCCGGCAGCTGAGCCCTAGTCGAAGAAAAGGTCCCCAGCAGCCGAGCCCTCGTCGAAGAAAAGGTCCCCGTCAGCCGAGACCTCGTCGAAAATTTTTTATTTAGCAGGCAAAACCTCGTCAAAGAAAAGGTCCCTGGCAGCCAAGCCATCGTCGAAGAAAATGTCCCCGGCAGCCGAGCCATCGTCGAAAATTTTTTCTTTAGCAGGCAAAACCTCGTCGAAGAAAATGTCCCCTGTAGCCGAGCCCTCGTCGAAGAAAAGGTACCCGGCAGCTGAGCCCTCGTCGAAGAAAATGTCCCCGGCAGCCGAGCCCTCGTCGAAAATTTTTACTTTAGCAGGCAAAACCTCGTCGAAGAAAAGGTCCCCGGCAGCCGAGCCCTCGTCGAAGAAAAGTTCCCCGGCAACCGAGCCCTCGTCGAAAATTTTTTCTTTAGCAGGCAAAACCTCGTCGAAGAAAAGGTCCCCAGCAGCCGAGCCCTCGTCGAAGAAAAGGTCCCTGGCAGCCGAGCCCTCGTCGAAGAAAAGGTCCCCGGCAGCTGAGCCCTCGTCGAAAATTTTTTCTTTAGCAGGCAAAACCTCGTCGAAGAAAAGGTCCCCGGCAGCCGAGCCCTCCTCGAAGAAAACGTCCCCGGCAGCCGAGCCCTCGTCGAAAATTTTTTCTTTGGCAGGTAAAACCTTGTCGAAGAAAAGGTCCCCGGCAGCCGAGCCATCGTCGAAGAAAAGGTCCCCGGCAGCCGAGCCCTCGTCGAAAATTTTTTCTTTAGCAGGCAAAACCTCGTCGAAGAAAATGCCCCAGCAGCCGAGCCCTCGTCAAAGAAAAGGTCCCCGGCAGCCGAGCCCTCGTCGAAAATTTTTCCTTTAGCAGGCAAACCTCGTCGAAGAAAAGGTCCCCGGCAGCTGAGCCCTCGTCGAAGAAAAGGTCCCCGGCAGCCGAGCCCTCGTCGAATATTTTTTCTTTAGCAGGCAAAACCTCGTCGAAGAAAAGGTCACCGGCAGCCGAGCCCTCGTCGAAGAAAAGGTCCCCGGCAGCCGAGCCCTCGTTGAATATTTTTTCTTTAGCAGGCGAAACCTCGTCGAAGAAAAGGTCCCCGGCAGCCGAGCCCTCGTCGAAAATTTTATTTTAGTAGGCAAATGCTCGTCGAAGAAAAGTTCCCCAGCAGCCGAGCCCTCGTCGAAGAATAGGTCCCCGGCAGCCGAGACCTCGTCGAAAATTTCTTATTTAGCAGGCAAAACCTCATCGAAGATAAGGTCCCCGGCAGCCGAGCCCTCATCGAAGAAAAGGTCCCCGGCAGCAGAGCCCTCGTCGAAGAAATGGTCCCCGGCATCCGAGCCGTCGTCGAAAATTTTTTCTTTAGCAGGCAAAACCTCGTCGAAGTAAAGGTCACCGGCAGCCGAGCCCTCGTCGAAAATATTTTCTTTAGCAGGAAAAACCTCGTCTAAGAAAAGGTCCCCTGTAGCTGAGCCCTCGTCGAAGAAAAGGTCCCCGGCATCCGAGCCCTCGTCGAAAATTTTTTCTTTAGCAGGTAAAACCTCGTCGAAGAAAAGGTCCCCGGCAGCCGAGCCCTCGTCGAAGAAAAGGTCCCCGGCAGCCGAGCCCTCATCGAAAATTATTTTTTTAGCAGGCAAAACGTCGTCGAAGAAAAGGTCCCCGGCAGCCGAGCCCTCGTCGAAGAAAAGGTCCTTGGCAGCCGAGCCCCCGTCATAGAAAAGGTTCCCGGCAGCCGAGCCCTCATCGAAGAAAAGGTCCTCGGCAGCCGAGCCCTCGTCGAAAATTTTTACTTTAGCAGACAAAACCTCCTCCAAGAAAAGGTCCCCGGCAGCCGAGCCCTCGTCGAAGAAAAGGTCCCCGGCAGCCGAGCCCTCATCGAAAATTATTTTTTTAGCAGGCAAAACGTCGTCGAAGAAAAGGTCCTTGGCAGCCGAGCCCCCGTCATAGAAAAGGTTCCCGGCAGCCGAGCCCTCATCGAAGAAAAGGTCCTCGGCAGCCGAGCCCTCGTTGAAAATTTTTCTTTAGCAGGCAAAACCTCGTCGAAGAAAAGGTCCCCGGCAGCTGAGGGCTCGTCGAAGTAAAGGTCCCCGGCAGCCGAGCCCTCGTCGAAAATTTTTTCTTTAGCAGGCAAATGCTCGTCGAAGAAAAGGTCCCCGGCAGCCGAGCCCTCGTCGAAGAAATGGTCCCCGGCAGCGGAGCCCCTGTCGAAAATTCTTTCTTTAGCAGGCAAAACCTCGTCGTAAAGAGTTCCCCGGCAGCCAAGCCCTCGTCGAAAATTTTTTCTTTAGTAGGAAAAAGCTCGTCGAAGAAAAGGTCCCCAGCAGCCGAGTCGTCGTCGAAGAAAAGGTCCTCGGCAGCTGAGCCCTCGCCGAAAATTTTTTCTTTAGCAGGCAAAACCTCGTCGAAGAAAAGGTCCCCGGCAGCCGAGCCCTCGTCGAAAATTTTTTCTTTAGCAGGCAAAACCTCGTCGAAGAAAAGGTCCCCGGCAGCCGAGCCCTCGTCGAAGAAAAGGTCCCCGGCATCCGAGCCCTCATCGAAAATATTTTCTTTAGCAGGCAAAACCTCGTCGAAGAAAAGGTCCCCAGCAGCCGAGCCCTCGTCGAAGAAAAGGTCCCCGGCAGCCGAGCCCTCGTCGAAAATTTTTTCTTTAGCAGGCAAAACCTCGTCGAAGAAAAGGTCCTAGGCAGCCGAGCCCTCGTCGAAGAAAAGGTCCCCGGCATCCGAGCCATTCTCGAAGAAAAGTTCCCCGGCAGCTGAGCCCTCGTCGAAAATTTTTTCTTTAGCAGGCAAAACCTCGTCGAAGAAAAGGTCCCCAGCAGCCGAGCCCTCGTCGAAGAAAAGGTCCCCGGCATCCGAGCCCTCGTCGAAGAAAAGGTCCCCGGCAGCAGAGCCCTCGTCGAAAATTTTTCCTTTAGCAGGCAAAACCTCGTCGAAGAAAAGGTCCCCGGCAGCCGAGCCCTCGTCGAAAATTTTTTCTTTAGCAGGCAAAACCTCGTCGAAGAAAAGGTCCCTGGAAGCCGAGCCCTCGTCGAAGAAAAGATCCCCGGCAGCCGAGCCCTCGTCGAAGAAAAGGTCCCCGGCAGCCGAGCCCTCGTCGAAGAAAAGGTCCCCGGCAGACGAGCCCTCGTCGAATATTTTTTATTTAGCAGGCAAAACCTCGTCGAAGAAAAGGTCCTCGGCAGCCGAGCCCTCGTCGAAGAAAAGGTCCCCGGCATCCGAGCCCTCGCCGAAAATTTTTTCTTTAGCAGGCAAAATCTCGTCGAAGAAAAGGTCCCCGGCAGACGAGCACTCGTCGAAAAAAAGGTCCCCGGCAGCCGAGCCCTCGTCGAAAATTTTTTAATTAGCAGGCAAAACCTCGTCGAAGAAAAGGTCCGCTGTATCCGAGCCCTCGTCGAAGAAAAGGTCCCCGGCAGCCGAGCCCTCGTCGAAAATTTTTTCTTTAGCAGGCAAAACCTCGTCGAAGAAAAGGCCCCAGCAGCCGAGCCCTCGTCGAAGAAAAGGTCCCCGGCAGCCGAGCCCTGGTCGAATATTTTTTCTTTAGCAGGCAAAACCTCGTCGAAGAAAAGGCCCCAGCAGCCGAGCCCTCGTCGAAGAAAAGGTCCTTGGCAGCCAAGCCCTCGTCGAAAATTTTTCCTTTAGCAGGCAAAACCTCCTCGAAGAAAAGGTCCCCGGCAGCGGAGCCCTCGTCGAAAAAAGGTTCTTGGCAGCCGAGCCCTCTTCGTAGAAAAGGTCCCCGGCAGCCGAGCCCTCATCGAAGAAAAGGTCCTCGGCAGCCGAGCCCTTGTCGAAAATTTTTACTTTAGCAGCCAAAACCTCCTCCAAGAAAAGGTCCCCGGCAGCGGAGCCCTCGTCGAAGAAAATGTCCCCGGCAGCCGAGCCCTCGTTGAAAATTTTTTGTTTAGCAGGCAAAACCTCGTCGAAGGAAAGGTCCCCGGCAGCCGAGCCCTCGTCGAAGAAAAGGTCCCCGGCAGCTGAGCCGTCGTCGAAGTAAAGGTCCCCGGCAGCCGAGCCCTCGTCGAAAATTTTTTGTGCGGCAGCCGAGCCCTCGTCGAAGAAAAGGTGCCCGGCAGCCGAGCCCTCGTCGAAGAAAAGGTCCCTGGTAGCCGAGCCCTCGTCGAAGAAAAGGTCCCCGGCAGCCAAGCCCTCGTCGAAAATTTTTTGTGCGGCAGCCGAGCCCTCCTCGAATTAAAGCTCCCCGGCAGCAGAGCCCTCGTAGAAAATTTTTTGCACGGCAGACGAGCCCTCACCGAAGAAAAGGTCCCCGGCAGCCGAGCCGTCATCGAAAATTTTTTGTGCGGCAGCCGAGCCCTCGTCTAAGAAAAGGTCCCCGGCAGCCGAGCCCTCGTCGAAGAAAAGGTCCCCGGCAGCCGAGCGCTCGTCGAAAATTTTTTGTGCGGCAGCCGAGCCCTCGTCGAAGAAAAGGTCCCCGACAGCCGAGCCCTCGTCGAAAATTTTTTGTGCGACAGCCGAGCCCTCGTCGAATAAAAGATCCCCGGCAGCCTAGCCCTCGTTGACAAAAAGGTCCCAGGCAGCCGAGCCCTCGTCGACGAAAAGGTCCCCGGAAGCCAAGCCCTCGTCGAAAATTTTTTGTGCGGCAGCCGAGTCCTCGTCGAAGAAAAGGTCCCCGGCAGCCGAGCCCTCGTCGACGAAAAGGTCCCCGGCAGCCGAGCCCTCGTTGACAAAAAGGTCCACGGCAGCCGAGCCCTCGTCGACGAAAAGGTCCCCGGCAGCCGAGCCCTCATCAAAGAAAAGGTCCCCGGCAGACGAGCCCTCGTCAAAAATTTTTTGTGCGACAGCCGAGCCCTTGTTGAAGAAAAGGTCCCTGGCAGCCGAGCCCTCATCGAAAATATTTTTTCGGCAGCCGAGCCCTTGTCGAAGAAAAGGTCCCCGGCAGCCTAGCCCTCGTCGAAGAAAAGGTCCCCGGCAGACGAGCCCTCGTCGAAAATTTTTTGTGCGACAGCCGAGCCCTTGTTGAAGAAAAGGTCCCTGGCAGCCGAGCCCTCGTCGAAAATATTTGTTCGGCAGCCGAGCCCTTGTCGAAGAAAAGGTCCCCGGCAGCCTAGCCCTCGTCGAAGAAAAGGTCCCCGGCAGCCGAGCCCTCGTCGACGAAAAGGTCCCCGACAACCTATCCCTCGTCGAAGAAAAGGTCCCCGGCAGCCGAGCCCTCGTCGAAAAAAAGGTCCCCGGCAGCCGAGCCCTCGTCGAAGAAAATGTCCCCTGCAGCCGAGCCCTCGTCGAAGAAAAGGTCCCCGGCAGCCGAGCCCCCGTCGAAGAAAAGGTCCGCGGCAGCCAAGCCCTCGTCGAAAATTTTTTGTGCGGCAGCCGAGCCCTCGTCGAAGAAAAGGTCCCCGGCGGCCGAGCCCTCGTCGAAGAGAAGGTCCCCGGCAGCCGAGCCCTTGTCGAAGAAAAGTTCCCTGGCAGCCGAGACCTCGTCGAAAATTTTTTGTGCGGCAGCCGAGCCCTCTTCGAAGAAAAGGTCCCCGGCAGCCGAGCCCTCGTCGAAGAAATGATCCCCGGCAGGCGAGACCTCGTCGAATAATTTTTGTGCGGCAGCCGAGCCCTCGTCGAAGAAAAGGTCCCCGGCAGCCGAGCCCTCGTCGAAGAAAAGGTCCCCGGCAGCCGAGCCCTCGTCGAAAATTTTTTGTGCGGCAGCCGAGCCCTCGTCGAAGAAAAGGTCCCCGGCAGCCGAGCCCTCGTCGAAGAAAATGTCCCCGGCAGCCGAGCCCTCGTCGAAGAAAATGTCCCTGGCGGCCGAGCACTCGTCGAAGAAAAGGTCCCCGGCAGCCGAGCCCTCGTCGAAGAAAAGGTCCCCGGCAGCCAAGCCCTCGTCGAAATATTTTTGTGCGGCAGCCGAGCCCTCATCGAAGAAAAGGTCCCCGGCAGCCGAGACCTCGTCGAACAAAAGGTCCCCGGCAGCCGAGACCTTGTCGAAGAAAAGGTCCCCGGCAGCCGAGCCCTCGTGGAAGAAAAGGTCCCCGGCAGCCGAGCCCTCATCGAAGAAAAGGTCCCCGGCAGCCGAGCCCTCGTTGAAAATTTTTTGTGCGGCAGCCGAGCCCTCGTTGAAGAAAAGGTCCCCGGCAGCCGAGCCCTTGTCGAAGAAAAGGTCCCCGGCAGCCGAGCCCTTGTCGAAGAAAAGGTCCCCGGCAGCCGAGCCCTCGTCGAAAATCTTTTGTGCGGCAGCCAAGTCCTCGTCGAAGAAAAGGTCACCGGCAGCAGAGGCCTCGTCGAAAATTTTTTGTGCGGCAGCTGAGCCCTCGTCGAAGAAAAGGTCCCCGGCAGCCGAGCCCTCGTCGAAGTAATGGTCCCCGGCAGCCGAGCCCCCGTCGAAGAAAAGGTCCTCGGCAGCCGAGCCTTCGTCGAAAATTTTTTGTGCGACAGCCGAGCCCTCGTCGAAGAAAAGGTCCCCGGCAGCCGAGCCCACGTCGAAGAAAAGATCCCCGGCAGGCGAGACCTCGTCGAAAATTTTTTGTGCGGCAGCCGAGCCCTCGTCGAAGAAAAGGTCCTCGGCAGCCAAGCCCTCGTCGAAGAAAAGGTCCCCGGCAGCCGAGCCCTCGTCGAAGAAAAGGTCCCCAGCAGCCGAGCCCTCGTCGAAAATTTTTTGTGCGGCAGCCGAGCCCTCGTCGAAGAAAAGGTCCCCGGCAGCCGAGCCCTCGTCGAAAATTTTTTGTGCGGCAGTCGAGCCCTCGTCGAAGAAAAGGTCCTCGGCAGCCGAGCCCTCGTCGACGAAAAGGTCCCCGGCAGCCGAGCCCTCGTCGAAAATTTTTTGTGCCGCAGCCGAGCCGTCATCGACGAAAAGGACCCCGGCAGCCGAGCCCTCGTCGAAAATTTTTTGTGCGGCAGCCGAGCCCTCGTCGAAGAAAAGGTCCTCGGCAGCCGAGCCCTCGTCGACGAAAAGGTCCCCGGCAGCCGAGCCCTCGACGAAGAAAAGGTCCCCGGCAGCCAAGCCCTCGTCGAAGAAAAGGTCCCCGGCAGCCGAGCCCTCATCGAAAATTATTTCTTTAGCAGGCAAAACCTCGACGAAGAAAATGTCCCCGGCAGCTGAGCCCTCGTCGAAGAAATGGTCCCCAGCAGCCGAGCCCTCGTCGAAAATTTTTTCTTTAGCAGGCAAAACCTCGTCGAAGAAAAGGTCCCCGGCAGCCGAGCCCTCGTCGAAAATTTTATTTTAGTAGGCAAATGCTTGGCGAAGAAAAGGTCCCCGGCAGCCGAGCCCTCGTCGAAGAATAGGTCCCCGGCAGCCAAGCCCTCGTCGAAAATTTTTTCTTTAGCAGGCAAAACCTCGTCGAAGAAAAGGTCCCCGGCAGCCGAGCCCTCATCGAAGAAAAGGTCCCCGGCAGCAGAGCCCTCGTCGAAGAAAAGGTCCCCGGAAGCAGAGCCCTCGTCGAACATTTTTTCTTTAGTAGGCAAATCCTCGTCGAAGAAAAGGTCCCCGGCAGCCGAGCCCTCGTCGAAGAAAAGGTCCCCGGCAGACGAGCCCTCGTCGAAAATTTTTTCTTTAGCAGGCAAAACCTCGTCGAAGAAAAGGTCCCCTGTAGCCGAGCCCTCGTCGAAGAAAAGGTCCCCGGCAGCCGAGCCCTCGTCGAAGAAAAGGTCCCCGGCAGCCGAGCCCTCGTCGAAAATTTTTTCTTTAGCAGGCAAAACCTCGTCGAAGAAAAGGTCCCCGGCAGACGAGTCCTCGTCGAAGAAAAGGTCCCCGTCAGCCGAGCCCTCATCGAAAATTATTTCTTTAGCAGGCAAAACCTCGTTGAAGAAAAGGTCCCCGGCAGCGGAGCCCTCGTCGAAGAAAAGGTTCTTGGCAGCCGAGCCCTCTTCGTAGAAAAGGTCCCCGGCAGCCGAGCCCTCATCGAAGAAAAGGTCCTCGGCAGCCGAGCCCTTGTCGAAAATTTTTATTTAGCAGCCAAAACCTCCTCCAAGAAAAGGTCCCCGGCAGCGGAGCCCTCGTCGAAGAAAATGTCCCCGGCAGCCGAGCCCTCGTTGAAAATTTTTTCTTTAGCAGGCAAAACCTCGTCGAAGGAAAGGTCCCCGGCAGCCGAGCCCTCGTCGAAGAAAAGGTCGCCGGCAGCTGAGCCGTCATCGAAGTAAAGGTCCCCGGCAGCCGAGCCCTCGTCGAAAATTTTTTGTGCGGCAGCCGAGCCCTCGTCGAAGAAAAGGTGCCCGGCAGCCGAGCCCTCGTCGAAGAAAAGGTCCCTGGCAGCCGAGCCCTCGTCGAAGAAAAGGTCCCCGGCAGCCAAGCCCTCGTCGAAAATTTTTTGTGCGGCAGCCGAGCCCTCCTCGAATTAAAGCTCTCCAGCAGCAGAGCCCTCGTAGAAAATTTTTTGCACGGCAGACGAGCCCTCACCGAAGAAAAGGTCCCCGGCAGCCGAGCCGTCATCGAAAATTTTTTGTGCGGCAGCCGAGCCCTCGTCTAAGAAAAGGTCCCCGGCAGCCGAGCCCTCGTCGAAGAAAAGGTCCCCGGCAGCCGAGCGCTCGTCGAAAATTTTTTGTGCGGCAGCCGAGCCCTCGTTGAAGAAAAGGTCCCCGGCAGCCGAGCCCTCGTCGAAAATTTTTTGTGCGACAGCCGAGCCCTCGTCGAATAAAAGGTCCCCGGCAGCCTAGCCCTCGTTGACAAAAAGGTCCCAGGCAGCCGAGCCCTCGTCGACGAAAAGGTCCCCGGAAGCCAAGCCCTCGTCGAAAATTTTTTGTGCGGCAGCCGAGTCCTCGTCGAAGAAAAGGTCCCCGGCAGCCGAGCCCTCGTCGACGAAAAGGTCCCCGGCAGCCGAGCCCTCGTTGACAAAAAGGTCCACGGCAGCCGAGCCCTCGTCGACGAAAAGGTCCCCGGCATCCGAGCCCTCATCAAAGAAAAGGTCCCCGGCAGACGAGCCCTCGTCGAAAATTTTTTGTGCGACAGCCGAGCCCTTGTTGAAGAAAAGGTCCCTGGCAGCCGAGCCCTCGTCGAAAATATTTGTTCGGCAGCCGAGCCCTTGTCGAAGAAAAGGTCCCCGGCAGCCTAGCCCTCGTCGAAGAAAAGGTCCCCGGCAGACGAGCCCTCGTCGAAAATTTTTTGTGCGACAGCCGAGCCCTTGTTGAAGAAAAGGTCCCTGGCAGCCGAGCCCTCGTCGAAAATATTTGTTCGGCAGCCGAGCCCTTGTCGAAGAAAAGGTCCCCGGCAGCCTAGCCCTCGTCGAAGAAAAGGTCCCCGGCAGCCGAGCCCTCGTCGACGAAAAGGTCCCCGACAACCTATCCCTCGTCGAAGAAAAGGTCCCCGGCAGCCGAGCCCTCGTCGAAGAAAAGGTCCCCGGCAGCCGAGCCCTCGTCGAAGAAAATGTCCCCTGCAGCCGAGCCCTCGTCGAAGAAAAGGTCCCCGGCAGCCGAGCCCCCGTCGAAGAAAAGGTCCGCGGCAGCCAAGCCCTCGTCGAAAATATTTTGTGCGGCAGCCGAGCCCTCGTCGAAGAAAAGGTCCCCGGCGGCCGAGCCCTCGTCGAAGAGAAGGTCCCCGGCAGCCGAGCCCTTGTCGAAGAAAAGTTCCCTGGCAGCCGAGACCTCCTCGAAAATTTTTTGTGCGGCAGCCGAGCCCTCGTCGAAGAAAAGGTCCCCGGCAGCCGAGCCCTCGTCGAAGAAAAGATCCCCGGCAGGCGAGACCTCGTCGAATAATTTTTGTGCGGCAGCCGAGCCCTCGTCGAAGAAAAGGTCCCCGGCAGCCGAGCCCTCGTCGAAGAAAAGGTCCCCGGCAGCCGAGCCCTCGTCGAAAATTGTTTGTGCGGCAGCCGAGCCCTCGTCGAAGAAAAGGTCCGCGGCAGCCGAGCCCTCGTCGAAGAAAATGTCCCCGGCAGCCGAGCCCTCGTCGAAGAAAATGTCCCTGGCGGCCGAGCACTCGTCGAAGAGAAGGTCCCCGGCACCCGAGCCCTAGTCGAAGAAAAGGTCCCCCGCAGCCGAGCCCTCGTCGAAAATTTTTTGTGCGGCAGCCGAGCCCTCGTCGAAGAAAAGGTCCCCGGCAGCCGAGCCCTCGTCGAAAATTTTTTGTGCGACAGCCGAGCCCTCGTCGAAGAAAAGGTCCCCGGCAGCCGAGCCCCCGTCGAAGAAAAGGTCCGCGGCAGCCAAGCCCTCGTCGAAAATTTTTTGTGCGGCAGCCGAGCCCTCGTCGAAGAAAAGGTCCCCGGCGGCCGAGCCCTCGTCGACGAGAAGGTCCCCGGCAGCCGAGCCCTTGTCGAAGAAAAGTTCCCTGGCAGCCGAGACCTCGTCGAAAATTTTTTGTGCGGCAGCCGAGCCCTCTTCGAAGAAAAGGTCCCCGGCAGCCGAGCCCTCGTCGAAGAAATGATCCCCGGCAGGCGAGACCTCGTCGAATAATTTTTGTGCGGCAGCCGAGCCCTCGTCGAAGAAAAGGTCCCCGGCAGCCGAGCCCTCGTCGAAGAAAAGGTCCCCGGCAGCCGAGCCCTCGTCGAAAATTTTTTGTGCGGCAGCCGAGCCCTCGTCGAAGAAAAGGTCCCCGGCAGCCGAGCCCTCGTCGAAGAAAATGTGCCCGGCAGCCGAGCCCTCGTCGAAGAAAATGTCCCTGGCGGCCGAGCACTCGTCGAAGAAAAGGTCCCCGGCAGCCGAGCCCTCGTCGAAGAAAAGGTCCCCGGCAGCCAAGCCCTCGTCGAAATATTTTTGTGCGGCAGCCGAGCCCTCATCGAAGAAAAGGTCCCCGGCAGCCGAGACCTCGTCGAACAAAAGGTCCCCGGCAGCCGAGACCTTGTCGAAGAAAAGGTCCCCGGCAGCCGAGCCCTCGTGGAAGAAAAGGTCCCCGGCAGCCGAGCCCTCATCGAAGAAAAGGTCCCCGGCAGCCGAGCCCTCGTTGAAAATTTTTTGTGCGGCAGCCGAGCCCTCGTTGAAGAAAAGGTCCCCGGCAGCCGAGCCCTTGTCGAAGAAAAGGTCCCCGGCATCCGAGCCCTTGTCGAAGAAAAGGTCCCCGGCAGCCGAGCCCTCGTCGAAAATCTTTTGTGCGGCAGCCGAGTCCTCGTCGAAGAAAAGGTCACCGGCAGCAGAGGCCTCGTCGAAAATTTTTTGTGCGGCAGCTGAGCCCTCGTCGAAGAAAAGGTCCCCGGCAGCCGAGCCCTCGTCGAAGTAATGGTCCCCGGCAGCCGAGCCCCCGTCGAAGAAAAGGTCCTCGGCAGCCGAGCCCTCGTCGAAAATTTTTTGTGCGACAGCCGAGCCCTCGTCGAAGAAAAGGTCCCCGGCAGCCGAGCCCACGTCGAAGAAAAGATCCCCGGCAGGCGAGACCTCGTCGAAAATTTTTTGTGCGGCAGCCGAGCCCTCGTCGAAGAAAAGGTCCTCGGCAGCAGAGCCCTCGTCGAAGAAAAGGTCCCCGGCAGCCGAGCCCTCGTCGAAGAAAAGGTCCCCAGCAGCCGAGCCCTCGTCGAAAATTTTTTGTGCGGCAGCCGAGCCCTCGTCGAAGAAAAGGTCCCCGGCAGCCGAGCCCTCGTCGAAAATTTTTTGTGCGGCAGCCGAGCCCTCGTCGAAGAAAAGGTCCTCGGCAGCCGAGCCCTCGTCGACGAAAAGGTCCCCGGCAGCCGAGCCCTCGACGAAGAAAAGGTCCCCGGCAGCCAAGCCCTTGTCGAAGAAAAGGTCCCCGGCAGCCGAGCCCTCATCGAAAATTATTTCTTTAGCAGGCAAAACCTCGACGAAGAAAATGTCCCCGGCAGCTGAGCCCTCGTCGAAGAAATGGTCCCCAGCAGCCGAGCCCTCATCGAAAATTTTTTCTTTAGCAGGCAAAACCTCGTCGAAGAAAAGGTCCCCGGCAGCCGAGCCCTCGTCGAAAATTTTATTTTAGTAGGCAAATGCTTGGCGAAGAAAAGGTCCCCGGCAGCCGAGCCCTCGTCGAAGAATAGGTCCCCGGCAGCCAAGCCCTCGTCGAAAATTTTTTCTTTAGCAGGCAAAACCTCGTCGAAGAAAAGGTCCCCGGCAGCCGAGCCCTCATCGAAGAAAAGGTCCCCGGCAGCCGAGCCCTCGTCGAACAAAAGGTCCCCGGCAGCCGAGACCTTGTCGAAGAAAAGGTCCCCGGCAGCCGAGCCCTCGTGGAAGAAAAGGTCCCCGGCAGCCGAGCCCTCATCGAAGAAAAGGTCCCCGGCAGCCGAGCCCTCGTTGAAAATTTTTTGTGCGGCAGCCGAGCACTCGTCGAAGAAAAGGTGCCCGGCAGCCGAGCCCTCGTCGAAGAAAAGGTCCCTGGCAGCCGAGCCCTCGTCGAAGAAAAGGTCCCCGGCAGCCAAGCCCTCGTCGAAAATTTTTTGTGCGGCAGCCGAGCCCTCTTCGAAGAAAAGGTCCCCAGCAGCCGAGCCCTCGTCGAAGAAATGATCCCTGGCAGGCGAGACCTCGTCGAATAATTTTTGTGCGGCAGCCGAGCCCTCGTCGAAGAAAAGGTCCCCGGCAGCCGAGCCCTCGTCGAAGAAAAGGTCCCCGGCAGCCGAGCCCTCGTCGAAAATTTTTTGTGCGGCAGCCGAGCCCTCGTCGAAGAAAAGGTCCCCGGCAGCCGAGCCCTCGTCGAAGAAAATGTCCCCGGCAGCCGAGCCCTCGTCGAAGAAAATGTCCCTGGCGGCCGAGCACTCGTCGAAGAGAAGGTCCCCGGCACCCGTGCCCTAGTCGAAGAAAAGGTCCCCCGCCGCCGAGCCCTCGTCGAAAATTTTTTGTGCGGCAGCCGAGCACTCGTCGAAGAAAAGGTCCCCGGCAGCCGAGCCCTCGTCGAAAATTTTTTGTGCCGCAGCCGAGCCCTCGTCGAAGAAAAGGTCCCCGGCAGCCGAGCCCTCGTCGAAGAAAAGGTCCCCGGCAGCCAAGCCCTCGTCGAAATATTTTTGTGCGGCAGCCGAGCCCTCATCGAAGAAAAGGTCCCCGGCAGCCGAGACCTCGTCGAACAAAAGGTCCCCGGCAGCCGAGACCTTGTCGAAGAAAAGGTCCCCGGCAGCCGAGCCCTCGTGGAAGAAAAGGTCCCCGGCAGCCGAGCCCTCATCGAAGAAAAGGTCCCCGGCAGCCGAGCCCTCGTTGAAAATTTTTTGTGCGGCAGCCGAGCCCTCGTCGAAGAAAAGGTGCCCGGCAGCCGAGCCCTCGTCGAAGAAAAGGTCCCTGGCAGCCGAGCCCTCGTCGAAGAAAAGCTCCCCGGCAGCAGAGCCCTCGTAGAAAATTTTTTGCACGGCAGACGAGCCCTCACCGAAGAAAAGGTCCCCGGCAGCCGAGCCGTCATCGAAAATTTTTTGTGCGGCAGCCGAGCCCTCGTCTAAGAAAAGGTCCCCGGCAGCCGAGCCCTCGTCGAAGAAAAGGTCCCCGGCAGCCGAGCCCTCGTTGAAAATTTTTTGTGCGGCAGCCGAGCCCTCGTCGAAGAAAAGGTCCCCGGCAGCCGAGCCCTCGTCGAAAATTTTTTGTGCGACAGCCGAGCCCTCGTCGAATAAAAGGTCCCCGGCAGCCTAGCCCTCGTTGACAAAAAGGTCCCAGGCAGCCGAGCCCTCGTCGACGAAAAGGTCCCCGGAAGCCAAGCCCTCGTCGAAAATTTTTTGTGCGGCAGCCGAGTCCTCGTCGAAGAAAAGGTCCCCGGCAGCCGAGACCTTGTCGAAGAAAAGGTCCCCGGCAGCCGAGCCCTCGTGGAAGAAAAGGTCCCCGGCAGCCGAGCCCTCATCGAAGAAAAGGTCCCCGGCAGCCGAGCCCTCGTTGAAAATTTTTTGTGCGGCAGCCGAGCCCTCGTCGAAGAAAAGGTCCCCGGCAGCCGAGCCCTCGTCGAAAATTTTTTGTGCGACAGCCGAGCCCTCGTCGAATAAAAGGTCCCCGGCAGCCTAGCCCTCGTTGACAAAAAGGTCCCAGGCAGCCGAGCCCTCGTCGACGAAAAGGTCCCCGGAAGCCAAGCCCTCGTCGAAAATTTTTTGTGCGGCAGCCGAGTCCTCGTCGAAGAAAAGGTCCCCGGCAGCCGAGACCTTGTCGAAGAAAAGGTCCCCGGCAGCCGAGCCCTCGTGGAAGAAAAGGTCCCCGGCAGCCGAGCCCTCATCGAAGAAAAGGTCCCCGGCAGCCGAGCCCTCGTTGAAAATTTTTTGTGCGGCAGCCGAGCCCTCGTCGAAGAAAAGGTGCCCGGCAGCCGAGCCCTCGTCGAAGAAAAGGTCCCTGGCAGCCGAGCCCTCGTCGAAGAAAAGGTCCCCGGCAGCCAAGCCCTCGTCGAAAATTTTTTGTGCGGCAGCCGAGCCCTCCTCGAATTAAAGCTCCCCGGCAGCAGAGCCCTCGTAGAAAATTTTTTGCACGGCAGACGAGCCCTCACCGAAGAAAAGGTCCCCGGCAGCCGAGCCGTCATCGAAAATTTTTTGTGCGGCAGCCGAGCCCTCGTCTAAGAAAAGGTCCCCGGCAGCCGAGCCCTCGTCGAAGAAAAGGTCCCCGGCAGCCGAGCGCTCGTCGAAAATTTTTTGTGCGGCAGCCGAGCCCTCGTCGAAGAAAAGGTCCCCGACAGCCGAGCCCTCGTTGAAAATTTTTTGTGCGGCAGCCGAGCCCTCGTCGAAGAAAAGGTCCCCGGCAGCCGAGCCCTCGTCGAAAATTTTTTGTGCGACAGCCGAGCCCTCGTCGAATAAAAGGTCCCCGGCAGCCTAGCCCTCGTTGACAAAAAGGTCCCAGGCAGCCGAGCCCTCGTCGACGAAAAGGTCCCCGGAAGCCAAGCCCTCGTCGAAAATTTTTTGTGCGGCAGCCGAGTCCTCGTCGAAGAAAAGGTCCCCGGCAGCCGAGCCCTCGTCGACGAAAAGGTCCCCGGCAGCCGAGCCCTCGTTGACAAAAAGGTCCACGGCAGCCGAGCCCTCGTCGACGAAAAGGTCCCCGGCAGCCGAGCCCTCATCAAAGAAAAGGTCCCTGGCAGACGAGCCCTCGTCGAAAATTTTTTGTGCGACAGCCGAGCCCTTGTTGAAGAAAAGGTCCCTGGCAGCCGAGCCCTCGTCGAAAATATTTGTTCGGCAGCCGAGCCCTTGTCGAAGAAAAGGTCCCCGGCAGCCTAGCCCTCGTCGAAGAAAAGGTCCCCGGCAGACGAGCCCTCGTCGAAAATTTTTTGTGCGACAGCCGAGCCCTTGTTGAAGAAAAGGTCCCTGGCAGCCGAGCCCTCGTCGAAAATATTTGTTCGGCAGCCGAGCCCTTGTCGAAGAAAAGGTCCCCGGCAGCCTAGCCCTCGTCGAAGAAAAGGTCCCCGGCAGCCGAGCCCTCGTCGACGAAAAGGTCCCCGACAACCTATCCCTCGTCGAAGAAAAGGTCCCCGGCAGCCGAGCCCTCGTCGAAGAAAAGGTCCCCGGCAGCCGAGCCCTCGTCGAAGAAAATGTCCCCTGCAGCCGAGCCCTCGTCGAAGAAAAGGTCCCCGGCAGCCGAGCCCCCGTCGAAGAAAAGGTCCGCGGCAGCCAAGCCCTCGTCGAAAATTTTTTGTGCGGCAGCCGAGCCCTCGTCGAAGAAAAGGTCTCCGGCGGCCGAGCCCTCGTCGAAGAGAAGGTCCCCGGCAGCCGAGCCCTTGTCAAAGAAAAGTTCCCTGGCAGCCGAGACCTCGTCGAAAATTTTTTGTGCGGCAGCCGAGCCCTCGTCGAAGAAAAGGTGCCCGGCAGCCGAGCCCTCGTCGAAGAAAAGATCCCCGGCAGGCGAGACCTCGTCGAATAATTTTTGTGCGGCAGCCGAGCCCTCGTCGAAGAAAAGGTCCCCGGCAGCCGAGCCCTCGTCGAAGAAAAGGTCCCCGGCAGCCGAGCCCTCGTCGAAAATTTTTTGTGCAGCAGCCGAGCCCTCGTCGAAGAAAAGGTCCCCGGCAGCCGAGCCCTCGTCGAAGAAAAGGTCCCCGGCAGCCAAGCCCTCGTCGAAATATTTTTGTGCGGCAGCCGAGCCCTCATCGAAGAAAAGGTCCCCGGCAGCCAAGCCCTCGTCGAACAAAAGGTCCCCGGCAGCCGAGACCTTGTCGAAGAAAAGGTCCCCGGCAGCCGAGCCCTCGTGGAAGAAAAGGTCCCCGGCAGCCGAGCCCTCATCGAAGAAAAGGTCCCCGGCAGCCGAGCCCTCGTTGAAAATTTTTTGTGCGGCAGCCGAGCCCTCGTTGAAGAAAAGGTCCCCGGCAGCCGAGCCCTCGTTGAAGAAAAGGTCCCCGGCAGCCGAGCCCTCGTCGAAGAAAAGGTCCCCGGCAGCCGAGCCCTCGTCGAAAATCTTTTGTGCGGCAGCCGAGTCCTCGTCGAAGAAAAGGTCACCGGCAGCAGAGGCCTCGTCGAAAATTTTTTGTGCGGCAGCTGAGCCCTCGTCGAAGAAAAGGTCCCCGGCAGCCGAGCCCTCGTCGAAGTAATGGTCCCCGGCAGCCGAGCCCCCATCGAAGAAAAGGTCCTCGGCAGCCGAGCCCTCGTCGAAAATTTTTTGTGCGACAGCCGAGCCCTCGTCGAAGAAAAGGTCCCCGGCAGCCGAGCCCACGTCGAAGAAAAGATCCCCGGCAGGCGAGACCTCGTCGAAAATTTTTTGTGCGGCAGCCGAGCCCTCGTCGAAGAAAAGGTCCTCGGCAGCAGAGCCCTCGTCGAAGAAAAGGTCCCCGGCAGCCGAGCCCTCGTCGAAGAAAAGGTCCCCGGCAGCCGAGCCCTCGTCGAAAATTTTTTGTGCGGCAGCCGAGCCCTCATCGAAGAAAAGGTCCCCAGCAGCCGAGCCCTCATCGAAAATTTTTTGTGCGGCAGCCGAGCCCTCGTCGAAGAAAAGGTCCCCGGCAGCCGAGCCCTCGTCGAAAATTTTTTGTGCGGCAGTCGAGCCCTCGTCGAAGAAAAGGTCCTCGGCAGCCGAGCCCTCGTCGACGAAAAGGTCCCCGGCAGCCGAGCCCTCGTCGAAAATTTTTTGTGCCGCAGCCGAGCCGTCATCGACGAAAAGGACCCCGGCAGCCGAGCCCTCGTCGAAAATTTTTTGTGCGGCAGCCGAGCCCTCGTCGAAGAAAAGGTCCTCGGCAGCCGAGCCCTCGTCGACGAAAAGGTCCCCGGCAGCCGAGCCCTCGACGAAGAAAAGGTCCCCGGCAGCCAAGCCCTCGTCGAAGAAAAGGTCCCCGGCAGCCGAGCCCTCATCGAAAAGTATTTCTTTAGCAGGCAAAACCTCGTCGAAGAAAAGGTCCCCGGCAGCTGAGCCCTCGTCGAAGAAATGGTCCCCAGCAGCCGAGCCCTCGTCGAAAATTTTTTCTTTAGCAGGCAAAACCTCGTCGAAGAAAAGGTCCCCGGCAGCCGAGCCCTCGTCGAAAATTTTATTTTAGTAGGCAAATGCTCGGCGAAGAAAAGGTCCCCGGCAGCCGAGCCCTCGTCGAAGAATAGGTCCCCGGCAGCCGAGCCCTCGTCGAAAATTTTTTCTTTAGCAGGCAAAACCTCGTCGAAGAAAAGGTCCCCGGCAGCCGAGCCCTCATCGAAGAAAAGGTCCCCGGCAGCAGAGCCCTCGTCGAAGAAAAGGTCCCCGGAAGCAGAGCCCTCGTCGAACATTTTTTCTTTAGCAGGCAAATCCTCGTCGAAGAAAAGGTCCCCGGCAGCCGAGCCCTCGTCGAAGAAAAGGTCCCCGGCAGCCGAGCCCTCGTCGAAAATTTTTTCTTTAGCAGGCAAAACCTCGTCGAAGAAAAGGTCCCCGGCAGACGAGCCCTCGTCGAAGAAAAGGTCCCCGGCAGCCGAGCCCTCATCGAAAATTATTTCTTTAGCAGGCAAAACCTCGTCGAAGAAAAGGTCCCCGGCAGCCGAGCCCTCGTCGAAGAAAAGGTCCCCGGCAGCCGAGCCCTAGTCGAAGAAAAGGTCCCCCGCAGCCGAGCCCTCGTCGAAAATTTTTTGTGCGGCAGCCGAGCCCTCGTCGAAGAAAAGGTCCCCGGCAGCCGAGCCCTCGTCAAAAATTTTTTGTGCGGCAGCCGAGCCCTCGTCAAAGAAAAGGTCCCCGGCAGCCGAGCCCTCGTCGAAGAAAAGGTCCCCGGCAGCCAAGCCCTCGTCGAAATATTTTTGTGCGGCAGCCGAGCCCTCATCGAAGAAAAGGTCCCCGGCAGCCGAGCCCTCGTCGAACAAAAGGTCCCCGGCAGCCGAGACCTTGTCGAAGAAAAGGTCCCCGGCAGCCGAGCCCTCGTGGAAGAAAAGGTCCCCGGCAGCCGAGCCCTCATCGAAGAAAAGGTCCCCGGCAGCCGAGCCCTCGTTGAAAATTTTTTGTGCGGCAGCCGAGCCCTCGTTGAAGAAAAGGTCCCCGGCAGCCGAGCCCTTGTCGAAGAAAAGGTCCCCGGCAGCCGAGCCCTCGTCGAAGAAAAGGTCCCCGGCAGCCGAGCCCTCGTCGAAAATCTTTTGTGCGGCAGCCGAGTCCTCGTCGAAGAAAAGGTCACCGGCAGCAGAGGCCTCGTCGAAAATTTTTTGTGCGGCAGCTGAGCCCTCGTCGAAGAAAAGGTCCCCGGCAGCCGAACCCTCGTCGAAGTAATGGTCCCCGGCAGCCGAGCCCCCGTCGAAGAAAAGGTCCTCGGCAGCCGAGCCCTCGTCGAAAATTTTTTGTGCGACAGCCGAGCCCTCGTCGAAGAAAAGGTCCCCGGCAGCCGAGCCCACGTCGAAGAAAAGATCCCCGGCAGGCGAGACCTCGTCGAAAATTTTTTGTGCGGCAGCCGAGCCCTCGTCGAAGAAAAGGTCCTCGGCAGCAGAGCCCTCGTCGAAGAAAATGTCCCCGGCAGCCGAGCCCTCGTCGAAGAAAAGGTCCCCGGCAGCCGAGCCCTCGTCGAAAATTTTTTGTGCGGCAGCCGAGCCCTCATCGAAGAAAAGGTCCCCAGCAGCCGAGCCCTCGTCGAAAATTTTTTGTGCGGCAGCCGAGCCCTCGTCGAAGAAAAGGTCCCCGGCAGCCGAGCCCTCGTCGAAAATTTTTTGTGCGGCAGTCGAGCCCTTGTCGAAGAAAAGGTCCTCGGCAGCCGAGCCCTCGTCGACGAAAAGGTCCCCGGCAGCCGAGCCCTCGTCGAAAATTTTTTGTGCCGCAGCCGAGCCGTCATCGACGAAAAGGACCCCGGCAGCCGAGCCCTCGTCGAAAATTTTTTGTGCGGCAGCCGAGCCCTCGTCGAAGAAAAGGTCCTCGGCAGCCGAGCCCTCGTCGACGAAAAGGTCCCCGGCAGCCGAGCCCTCGACGAAGAAAAGGTCCCCGGCAGCCAAGCCCTCGCCGAAGAAAAGGTCCCCGGCAGCCGAGCCCTCATCGAAAATTATTTCTTTAGCAGGCAAAACCTCGTCGAAGAAAAGGTCCCCGGCAGCTGAGCCCTCGTCGAAGAAATGGTCCCCAGCAGCCGAGCCCTCGTCGAAGAAAAGGTCCCTGGCAGCCGAGCCCTCGTCGAAGAAAAGGTCCCCGGCAGCCTAGCCCTCGTCGAAGAAAAGGTCCCCGGCAGCCGAGCCCTCGTCGACGAAAAGGTCCCCGACAGCCTATCCCTCGTCGAAGAAAAGGTCCCCGGCAGCCGAGCCCTCGTCGAAGAAAAGGTCCCCGGCAGCCGAGCCCTCATCGAAGAAAATGTCCCCTGCAGCCGAACCCTCGTCGAAGAAAAGGTCCCCGGCAGCCGAGCCCCCGTCGAAGAAAAGGTCCGCGGCAGCCAAGCCCTCGTCGAAAATTTTTTGTGCGGCAGCCGAGCCCTCGTCGAAGAAAAGGTCCCCGGCGGCCGAGCACTCGTCGAAGAGAAGGTCCCCGGCAGCCGAGCCCTTGTCGAAGAAAAGTTCCCTGGCAGCCGAGCCCTCGTCGAAAATTTTTTGTGCGGCAGCCGAGCCCTCGTCGAAGAAAAGGTCCCCGGCAGCCGAGCCCTCGTCGAAGAAAAGATCCCCGGCAGGCGAGACCTCGTCGAATAATTTTTGTGCGGCATCTGAGACCTCGTCGAAGAAAAGGTCCCCGGCAGCCGAGCCCTCGTCGAAAATTTTTTGTGCGGCAGCCGAGCCCTCGTCGAAGAAAAGGTCCCCGGCAGCCGAGCCCTCGTCGAAGAAAATGTCCCCGGCAGCCGAGCCCTCGTCGCAGAAAATGTCCCCGGCGGCCGAGCACTCGTCGAAAATTTTATTTTAGTAGGCAAATGCTCGGCGAAGAAAAGTTCCCCGGCAGCCGAGCCCTCGTCGAAGAATAGGTCCCCGGCAGCCGAGCCCTCGTCGAAAATTTTTTCTTTAGCAGGCAAAACCTCGTCGAAGAAAAGGTCCCCGGCAGCAGAGCCCTCGTCGAATAAAAGGTCCCCGGAAGCAGAGCCCTCGTCGAACATTTTTTCTTTAGCAGGCAAATCCTCGTCGAAGAAAAGGTCCCCGGCAGCCGAGCCCTCGTCGAAGAAAAGGTCCCCGGCAGACGAGCCCTCGTCGAAAATTTTTTCTTTAGCAGGCAAAACCTCGTCGAAGAAAAGGTCCCCTGTAGCCGAGCCCTGGTCGAAGAAAAGGTCCCCGGCAGCCGAGCCCTCGTCGAAGAAAAGGTCCCCGGCAGCCGAGCCCTCGTCGAAAATTTTTTCTTTAGCAGGCAAAACCTCGTCGAAGAAAAGGTCCCCGGCAGCCGAGCCCTCGTCGAAGAAAAGGTCCCCGGCAGCCGAGCCCTCATCGAAAATTATTTCTTTAGCAGGCAAAACCTCGTCGAAGAAAAGGTCCCCGGCAGCCGAGCCCTCGTCGAAGAAAAGGTCCCCGGCAGACGAGCCCTCGTCGAAAATTTTTTCTTTAGCAGGCAAAAGCTCGTCGAAGAAAAGGTCCCCTGTAGCCGAGCCCTCGTCGAAGAAAAGGTGCCCGGCAGCCGAGCCCTCGTCGAAGAAAAGGTCCCCGGCAGCCGAGCCCTCGTCGAAAATTTTTTCTTTAGCAGGCAAAACCTCGTCGAAGAAAAGGTCCCCGGCAGACGAGCCCTCGTCGAAGAAAAGGTCCCCGGCAGCCGAGCCCTCGTCGTAGAAAAGGTCCCCGGCAGCCGAGCCCTCATCGAAGAAAAGGTCCTCGGCAGCCGAGCCCTTGTCGAAAATTTTTACTTTAGCAGGCAAAACCTCGTCGAAGGAAAGGTCCCCGGCAGCCGAGCCCTCGTCGAAGAAAAGGTCCCCGGCAGCTGAGCCGTCGTCGAAGTAAAGGTCCCCGGCAGCCGAGCCCTCGTCGAAAATTTTTTGTGCGGCAGCCGAGCCCTCGTCGAAGAAAAGGTGCCCGGCAGCCGAGCCCTCGTCGAAGAAAAGGTCCCTGGCAGCCGAGCCCTCGTCGAAGAAAAGGTCCCCGGCAGCCAAGCCCTCGTCGAAAATTTTTTGTGCGGCAGCCGAGCCCTCCTCCAAGAAAAGCTCCCCGGCAGCAGAGCCCTCGTAGAAAATTTTTTGCACGGCAGACGAGCCCTCACCGAAGAAAAGGTCCCCGGCAGCCGAGCCGTCATCGAAAATTTTTTGTGCGGCAGCCGAGCCCTCGTCTAAGAAAAGGTCCCCGGCAGCCGAGCCCTCGTCGAAGAAATGGTCCCCGGCAGCCAAGCGCTCGTCGAAAATTTTTTGTGCGGCAGCCGAGCCCTCGTCGAAGAAAAGGTCCCCGGCAGCCGAGCCCTCGTTGAAAATTTTTTGTGCGGCAGCCGAGCCCTCGTCGAAGAAAAGGTCCCCCGGCAGCCGAGCCCTCGTCGAAGAAAAGGTCCCCGGCAGCCGAGCCCTCGTCGAAAATTTTTTGTGCGACAGCCGAGCCCTCGTCGAAGAAAAGGTCCCCGGCAGCCAAGCCCTCGTCGAAGAAAAGGTCCCAGGCAGCCGAGCCCTCGTTGACAAAAAGGTCCCAGGCAGCCGAGCTCTCGTCGACGAAAAGGTCCCCGGCAGCCAAGCCCTCGTCGAAAATTTTTTGTGCGGCAGCCGAGTCCTCGTCGAAGAAAAGGTCCCCGGCAGCCGAGCCCTCGTCGACGAAAAGGTCCCCGGCAGCCGAGCCCTCGTTGACAAAAAGGTCCCCGGCAGCCGAGCCCTCGTCGACGAAAAGGTCCCCGGCAGCCGAGCCCTCGTCGAAGAAAAGGTCCCCGGCAGACGAGCCCTCGTCGAAAATTTTTTGTGCGACAGCCGAGCCCTTGTTGAAGAAAAGGTCCCTGGCAGCCGAGCCCTCGTCGAAAATATTTGTTCGGCAGCCGAGCCCTTGTCGAAGAAAAGGTCCCCGGCAGCCTAGCCTTCGTCGAAGAAAAGGTCCCCGGCAGACGAGCCCTCGTCGAAAATTTTTTGTGCGACAGCCGAGCCCTTGTTGAAGAAAAGGTCCCTGGCAGCCGAGCCCTCGTCGAAAATATTTGTTCGGCAGCCGAGCCCTTGTCGAAGAAAAGGTCCCCGGCAGCCTAGCCCTCGTCGAAGAAAAGGTCCCCGGCAGCCTAGCCCTCGTCGACGAAAAGGTCCCCGACAGCCTATCCCTCGACGAAGAAAAGGTCCCCGGCAGCCGAGCCCTCATCGAAGAAAAGGTCCCCGGCAGCCGAGCCCTCGTCTAAGAAAATGTCCCCTGCAGCCGAGCCCTCGTCGAAGAAAAGGTCCCCGGCAGCCGAGCCCCCATCGAAGAAAAGGTCCGCGGCAGCCAAGCCCTCGTCGAAAATTTTTTGTGCGGCAGCCGAGCCCTCGTCGAAGAAAAGATCCCCGGCGGCCGAGCCCTCGTCGAAGAGAAGGTCCCCGGCAGCCGAGCCCTTGTCGAAGAAAAGTTCCCTGGCAGCCGAGACCTCGTCGAAAATTTTTTGTGCGGCAGCCGAGCCCTCGTCGAAGAAAAGGTCCCCGGCAGCCGATCCCTCGTCGAAGAAAAGGTCCCCGGCAGCCGAGCCCTCATCGAAAATTTTTTGTGCGGCAGCCGAGCCCTCGTCGAAGAAAAGGTCCCCGGCAGCCGAGCCCTCGTCGAAGAAAAGATCCCCGGCAGGCGAGACCTCGTCGAATATTTTTTATGCGGCAGCCGAGCCCTCGTCGAAGAAAAGGTCCCCGGCAGCCGAGCCCTCGTCGAAGAAAAGGTCCCCGGCAGCCGAGCCCTCGTCGAAAATTTTTTGTGCGGCAGCCGAGCCCTCGTCGAAGAAAAGGTCCCCGGCAGCCGAGCCCTCGTCGAAGAAAATGTCCCCGGCAGCCGAGCCCTCGTCGAAGAAAATGTCCCCGGCGGCCGAGCACTCGTCGAAGAGAAGGTCCCCGGCAGCCGAGCCCTAGTCGAAGAAAAGGTCCCCCGCAGCCGAGCCCTCGTCGAAGAAAAGGTCCCCGGCAGCCGAGCCCCCGTCGAAGAAAAGGTCTGCGGCAGCCAAGCCCTCGTCGAAAATTTTTTGTGCGGCAGCCGAGCCCTCGTCGAAGAAAAGGTCCCCGGCGGCCGAGCCCTCGTCGAAGAGAAGGTCCCCGGCAGCCGAGCCCTTGTCGAAGAAAAGGTCCCCGGCAGCCGAGCCCTCGTCAAAAAGTTTTTGTGCGGCAGCCGAGACCTCGTCGAAGAAAACGTCCCCGGCAGCCGAGCCCTCGTCGAAGAAAAGGTCCCCGGCAGCCGAGCCCTCATCGAAAATCTTTTTTGCGGCAGCCGAGTCCTCGTCGAAGAAAAGGTCCCCGGCAGCAGAGGCCTCGTCGAAAATTTTTTGTGCGGCAGCTGATCCCTCGTCGAAGTAAAGGTCCCCGGCATCCGAGCCCTCGTCGAAGAAAAGGTCCCCGGCTGCCGAGCCCTCATCGAAAATTATTTCTTTAGCAGGCAAAACCTCATCGAAGAAAAGGTCCCCGGCAGCCGAGCCCTCGTCGAAAATTTTTTCTTTAGCAGGCAAAACCTCGTCGAAGAAAAGGTCCCCGGCAGACGAGCCCTCGTCGAAGAAAAGGTCCCCGGCAGCCGAGCCCTCATCGAAAATTATTTCTTTAGCAGGCAAAACCTCGTCGAAGAAAAGGTCCCCGGCAGCGGAGCCCTCGTCGAAGAAAAGGTTCTTGGCAGCCGAGCCCTCGTCGTAGAAAAGGTCCCCGGCAGCCGAGCCCTCATCGAAGAAAAGGTCCTCGGCAGCCGAGCCCTTGTCGAAAATTTTTACTTTAGCAGGCAAAACCTCGTCGAAGGAAAGGTCCCCGGCAGCCGAGCCCTCGTCGAAGAAAAGGTCCCCGGCAGCTGAGCCGTCGTCGAAGTAAAGGTCCCCGGCAGCCGAGCCCTCGTCGAAAATTTTTTGTGCGGCAGCCGAGCCCTCGTCGAAGAAAAGGTGCCCGGCAGCCGAGCCCTCGTCGAAGAAAAGGTCCCTGGCAGCCGAGCCCTCGTCGAAGAAAAGGTCCCCGGCAGCCAAGCCCTCGTCGAAAATTTTTTGTGCGGCAGCCGAGCCCTCCTCGAAGAAAAGCTCCCCGTCAGCAGAGCCCTCGTAGAAAATTTTTTGCACGGCAGACGAGCCCTCACCGAAGAAAAGGTCCCCGGCAGCCGAGCCGTCATCGAAAATTTTTTGTGCGGCAGCCGAGCCCTCGTCTAAGAAAAGGTCCCCGGCAGCCGAGCCCTCGTCGAAGAAATGGTCCCCGGCAGCCGAGCGCTCGTCGAAAATTTTTTTGTGCGGCAGCTGAGCCCTCGTCGAAGAAAAGGTCCCCGGCAGCCGAGCCCTCGTTGAAAATTTTTTGTGCGGCAGCCGAGCCCTCGTCGAAGAAAAGGTCCCCGGCAGCCGAGCCCCTCGTCGAAGAAAAGGTCCCCGGCAGCCGAGCCCTCGTCGAAAATTTTTTGTGCGACAGCCGAGCCCTCGTCGAAGAAAAGGTCTCCGGCAGCCAAGCCCTCGTCGTAGAAAAGGTCCCAGGCAGCTGAGCCCTCGTTGACAAAAAGGTCCCAGGCAGCCGAGCTCTCGTCGACGAAAAGGTCCCCGGCAGCCAAGCCCTCGTCGAAAATTTTTTGTGCGGCAGCCGAGTCCTCGTCGAAGAAAAGGTCCCCGGCAGCCGAGCCCTCGTCGACGAAAAGGTCCCTGGCAGCCGAGCCCTCGTCGAAAATTTTTTGTGCGACAGCCGAGCCCTCGTCGAAGAAAAGGTCCCCGGCAGCCAAGCCCTCGTCGAAGAAAAGGTCCCAGGCAGCCGAGCCCTCGTTGACAAAAAGGTCCCAGGCAGCCGAGCTCTCGTCGACGAAAAGGTCCCCGGCAGCCAAGCCCTCGTCGAAAATTTTTTGTGCGGCAGCCGAGTCCTCGTCGAAGAAAAGGTCCCCGGCAGCCGAGCCCTCGTCGACGAAAAGGTCCCCGGCAGCCGAGCCCTCGTCGAAGAAAAGGTCCCCGGCAGACGAGCCCTCGTCGAAAATTTTTTGTGCGACAGCCGAGCCCTTGTTGAAGAAAAGGTCCCTGGCAGCCGAGCCCCTCGTCGAAAATATTTGTTCGGCAGCCGAGCCCTTGTCGAAGAAAAGGTCCCCGGCAGCCTAGCCCTCGTCGAAGAAAAGGTCCCCGGCAGACGAGCCCTCATCGAAAATTTTTTGTGCGGCAGCCGAGCCCTCGTCGAAGAAAAGGTCCCCGGCAGCCGAGCCCTCGTCGAAGAAAAGATCCCCGGCAGGCGAGACCTCGTCGAATATTTTTTGTGCGGCAGCCGAGCCCTCGTCGAAGAAAAGGTCCCCGGCAGCCGAGCCCTCGTCGAAGAAAAGGTCCCCGGCAGCCGAGCCCCTCGTCGAAAATTTTTTGTGCGGCAGCCGAGCCCTCGTCGAAGAAAAGGTCCCCGGCAGCCGAGCCCTCGTCGAAGAAAATGTCCCCGGCAGCCGAGCACTCGTCGAAGAGAAGGTCCCCGGCAGCCGAGCCCTAGTCGAAGAAAAGGTCCCCCCGCAGCCGAGCCCTCGTCGAAGAAAAGGTCCCCGGCAGCCGAGCCCCCGTCGAAGAAAAGGTCCGCGGCAGCCGAGCCCTCGTCGAAAATTATTTCTTTAGCAGGCAAAACCTCGTCGAAGAAAAGGTCCCCGGTAGCTGAGCCCTCGTCGAAGAAATGGTCCCCGGCAGCCGAGCCCCTCGTCGAAAATTTTTTCTTTAGCAGGGTAAACCTCGTCGAAGAAAAGGTCCCCGGCAGCCAAGCCCTCGTCGAAAATTTTTATTGTAGTAGGCAAATGCTCGTCGAAGAAAAGGTCCCCCGGCAGCCGAGCCCTTGTCGAAGAATAGGTCCCCGGCAGCCGAGCCCTCGTCGAAAATTTTTTCTTTAGCAGGCAAAACCTCGTCGAAGAAAAGGTCCCCGGCAGCCGAGCCCTCATCGAAGAAAAGGTCCCCGGCAGCAGAGCCCTCGTCGAAGAAAAGGTCCCCGGAAGCAGAGCCCTCGTCGAACATTTTTTCTTTAGCAGGCAAAACCTCGTCGAAGAAAAGGTCCCCGGCAGCCGAGCCCTCGTCGAAGAAAAGGTCCCCGGCAGACGAGCCCTCGTCGAAAATTTTTTCTTTAGCAGGCAAAACCTCGTCGAAGAAAAGGTCCCCTGTAGCCGAGCCCTCGTCGAAGAAAAGGTCCCCGGCAGCCGAGCCCTCGTCGAAGAAAAGGTCCCCGGCAGCCGAGCCCTAGTCGAAATTTTTTTGTGCGGCAGCCAAGCCCTCGTCTAAGAAAACGTCCCCGGCAGCCGAGCCCTCGTCGAAGAAAAGGTCCCCGGCACCCGAGCCCTCGTCGAAAATTTTTTGTGCGACAGCCGAGCCCTCGTTGAAGAAAAGGTCCCCGGCAACCGAGCCCTCGTCGAAAATATTTTTTCGGCAGCCGAGCCCTCGTCGAAGAAAAGGTCCCCGGCAGCCGAGCCCTCGTCGAAGAAAAGGTCCCCGGCAGCCGAGCCCTCGTCAAAAATTTTTTGTGCGGCAGCTGATCCGTCGTCGACGAAAAGGTCCCCGGCAGCCGAGCCCCTCGTCAAAAATTTCTTGTGCGGCATCTGAGCCCTTGTCGAAGAAAAGGTCCCCGGCAGCCGAGCCCTCGTCGACGAAAAGGTCCCCGGCATCCGAGCCCTAGTCGAAGAAAAGGTCCCCGGCAGCCGAGCCCTCGTCGAAAATTTTTTGTGCGGCAGCCAAGCCCTCGTCGAAGAAAAGGTCCCCGGCAGCCGAGCCCTCATCGAAGAAAAGGTCCCCGGCAGCCGAGCCGTCGTCGACAATTTTTTGTGCGGCAGCCGAGCCATCGTCGAAGAAAAGGTCCCCGGCAGCCGAGCCCTTGTCGAAAATTTTTTGTGCGGCAGCCGAGCACCTCGTCGAAGAAAAGGTCCCCGGCAGCCGAGCCCTCGTCAAAAAATTTTTTGTACGGCAGTCGAGCCCTTTTCGAAGGAAAGTTCCCCGGCAGCAGAGCCCTCGTCGAAGAAAAGGTCCCCGGCAGCCGAGCCCTCGTCGAAGAAAAGGTCCCCGGCAGCCGAGCCCTCTTCGAAAATTTTTTGTGCGGCAGCCGAGCCCTCGTTGAAAATTTTTTGTGCGGCAGCCGAGCCCTCGTCGAAGAAAAGGTCCCCCGGCAGCCGAGCCCTCGTCGAAGAAAAGGTCCCCGGCAGCCGAGCCCTTGTCGAAAATTTTTTGTGCGAGAGCCGAGCCCTCGTCGAAGAAAAGGTCCCCGGCAGCCGAGCCCTTGTTGACAAAAAGGTCCCAGGCAGCCGAGCCCTCATCGACGAAAAGGTCCCCCGGCAGCCAAGCCCCTCGTCGAAAATTATTTGTGCGGCAGCCGAGTCCTCGTCGAAGAACAGGTCCCCGGCAGCCGAACCCTCGTCGAACAAAAGGTCCCCGGCAGCCGAGACCTTGTCGAAGAAAAGGTCCCCGGCAGCTGAGCCCTCGTGGAAGAAAAGGTCCCCGGCAGCCGAGCCCTCATCGAAGAAAAGGTCCCCGGCAGCGGAGCCCCTCGTCGAAAATTTTTTGTGTGGCAGCCGAGCCCTCGTCGAAGAAAAGGTCCCCGGCAGCCGAGCCCTCGTCGAAAATCTTTTGTGCGGCAGCCGAGTCCTCGTCGAAGAAAAGGTCCCCGGCAGCAGAGGCCTCGTCGAAAATTTTTTGTGCGGCAGCTGAGCCCTCGTCGAAGTAAAGGTCCCCGGCAGCCGAGCCCTCGTCGAAGAAATGGTCCCCGGCAGCCGAGCCCCCCGTCGAAGAAAAGGTCCTCGGCAGCCG